>NC_081850.1:34507891-34762891 GCF_963259705.1 Myotis daubentonii
TTTCAATCCTCTCAGTTTTTGCTTCATGTTATTGACACTGTTCCTTGATGCCTAAACATAGAATTTATTATTCTTGATAATTTTCTTGACAAAACATTTATCTTTGGGTAACTGTCTTAGTCTTGGAGTCTATTTTGACGGATATGAATATAACCAGTCCATCTTTATTATGGTTGGTGTTTGCAAAGTTTATCTTTTCATACCTCTTTATTTTTAACCTTTCTATCTGTGTATTTAAAGTGTGTTCTTGCGGAGAGCATGAAGTTGGATCTCACATTTTTACCCATTCTCAACACAGCCTGTGCGCAAGTGATATCATACCACTTAACATATAAGAATATTACAAAGTGTATTTTCTTTTCCCTTTTCCATCCTTTGTGATATTTTTGTGATACATCCAGTTCACTTGTATATATGCGGTGAACTCAGTTATATATTGCTATTATTTTTACTTTACATAGTCAGATATCTATAAAAATGGAAAGATGAGAAAACAAAGAAAAAACTTTTAACTTACCTACAAACATTATTTCTCATGCTTCCATTTCTTTGTATAGATCTCAGTTCCTATGTGGTATTATTTTTCTTCAGCCTGAAAACTTTGTTGTTACCTTCACTGGATTTCCCCCCTTTTTTGGTAGGACCTTTCACTGGTTATGGAGTTTAGGTTGGCTTTTTTCTTCTCATGACTATAAAGATGTTATTTGACTGTCTTGGGCTTACTTTTAAAAGATATCTTTATTGTTGAGAGTATTACAGATGTTTTCCCATCCTCCTCCATTGCATAATTTTTGATGGGGAAATTTGCAGTCATTATAATAGCTGTTATCCTGTACTGTATATAATGTGTCCGTTTTCTGTCTACTTTAAATTTTTTCTCCATATTCTTGATTTTTGGCACTTTGATGCTCTTTGATGTGGATGTATCTATAAATTTGTATACACACTTAGATCTGTATGTTTATACTTTTAACCAAATTTGGAAAAGTTTCTAGTTCTCTTCTTTTTTAAAAATATATATATATATATATTTTATTGATTTTTTTTTTACAGAGAGAAAGGGAGAGGGGTAGAGAGTTAGAAACATTGATGAGAGAGAAACATCAATTCAGCTGCCTCCTGCACACTCCCTACTGAGGATGTACCCGCAACCAAGGTACATGCTCTTGACCGGAACCGAACCTGGGACCCTTGAGTCCGCAGGCTGACGCTTTGTCCACTGAGCCAAACCAGTTAGGGCTCTAGTTCTCTTCTTTTAATGTTTTCTGTTCTTTCTCTTCTCCTCTGGGACTTCGCTTACATGTTTGAATATTTGATATTATCTCATAGTTCACTAATGCTCTATCCCTCATTTTTTGGTATGTGTTCATTATTTATGGCAGATATTTAAATTGACTGGTAATTGTTTCTGCATTATATAATCTGCTTTTAACCCCATTCAGTAAATTTTTCATTTCAGATATTGTGTTTTTCAGCCCTAGAGATTCTACTTGGATCTTGCTGTTAAAGTACATATCAATCTTTCTTTATTCTTTTAACATCAGCCATATATTCTATAGAATAGTTTTCCTATAATTTATTTAATTACTCCGCTTTTAATAGTCATTAAGGTTTCCTCTTCTAATTTTTTGCTCTTATAGACTGTATTCTTTAATAATATTGAACAGCGCCTCCTTAGATGTTAGGTATTTCTGTAGAAAAAATCACAGAGTGGTCAAACAAGATGCCTATTTATAAATTGCTTTCCTAAACAGTTTTTATACTTATATTTCTCCTTGCTAGTAGGAGCCAGGCTCTTTGAAGAAATGGTTAATTCAATATCTAGGACAGGTAATGTAAGAGATAAATCTGGAACCATCTTATGGCAGAAAGCAGGAGAATTAAAGATTACTGTGGTCATGTCAGAAGAAACAGGATTAAATTTGAAGGGACTGCCATTTGTCAAAGATGGAACAGTTTTAGAAGAAAAACTTCTATGATTAAAAAGCATCAAATATGTTCAAAAGCCAAGAATCATAAGAATACAAAGCAAACTAAAAAAATCCATTGCAAAACTACACTGGGAGGGAGCTAGGGGATAAAGTCATCACTCTTTGTACTGGCTCAAGAAAAGAATCATGTATTTACCTTATTCTTCCCATACAACCCTATTTCAAAGTAATGAAATTATTGTTGAGAGGAATTTCATTATAGAAGTCTACTAATAAATGAAAATGTATTGCAGAATTAGACTGACTAAGCTTGCAGCCATTATTAATTAAATTACTATGATTAGAAAATGATCATCATTGGCTACTAATATCTTCAGGTAAAACATAGATAGGGAATATCATAATACATGCATTCAACTGACAACACCTGATCCCACTGATTATATGTAACACTAGAGGCCCGGTGCACGACTTTTTTGCACTGGGGGGTGGGGTTCCTCAGCCCAGCCTGCACCCTCTTGCAGGCTGGGACCCCTCACTCCTCACCGCCAGCCGTGAGCCTGGGTTCTGGCTGAGCGGCACTCCCCCTGAGAGCATACTGACCACCAGGGGACAGCCCCTGCATTGAGTGTGTGTCCCCCTAGTGATCAGTGTGTGTTATAGTGACTGGTCGTTCCACTGGTCGCTCTATTTGCATATTAGACTTTTTTTATATAGGATTACAAAAAGAGACAACCGGTTTTTACATGGCAGCTGATACGATGCCATGGGAAGTACACAGGTTCAAGGCCCATGATCTACCAGATTATATTACATGCAGGGGACACAGGAACTTATTAAAGTTCATCTCAGGGATGCTATGAGCCAAATCTAGAATTCCAGAAATTCTGCATGATAAATAATCCAGTCTCTTCAACAAGTAACAATCCTATCTAATAAAAGACAAACATGCAAATTGACCATACCTTTGCTATGCCCCAAGCCACACCCTCCAGCCAATCAGAGCAACTATATGCAAATTCACCCAACCAAGATGGTGGCTGGCAGTCATGGAGCTGGAGCAAGCAGGAGGCTTGGTTGCCCCCGCAATGGAGGAAGCCAAGCTTCCCACCTGCCCTGGCCTCTACTGAAGGAGTGGCTGGGGACCTGGATCACTAGGAGCAGGGCGGGAGCTAAGCAGCCGGGAGAGGGGCACCGGGCCGCTGGGAGCAGGAACTAAGCAGCCGGGAAAGGGGTGCCAGGCCACTGGGAGCAGGAACTAAGCAGCTGGGAGAGGGGCGCCGGGCCACTGGGAGCAGGAACTAAGCAGCCGGGAAAGGGGTGCCAGGCCACTGGGAGCAGGAACTAAGCAGCCGGGAGAGGGGTGCCGGGCCACTGCTGGGAGCAGGGCGGGAACTATGCAGCCAGGAGAGGGGCGCTGGTAACTTCCCGGTGTGGGGGTCAGGCAGCCTGGAACTGCTGCGATGTTGCCATAGCAACGCGGCAGAAGTTCCCGCCCTGTAGCTGCTTGCTCATTCACTTACTCGCTCATTCATTCACTCATTCACTTACTCATTATTCACTCACTCAGCAAACCCTCTCAGTTCCGTGGCACCAGGCCAGACACTGAAGGTGAAGCAGGATAAGACAGAGTTATGTCCTCAAGATGTTAGTAATTCAGTAGGGCGAAGCAGGCACATGAATGAGGCAGATGTATGCACAGATGCACTGTACTGGGTTCGGTGAGGGCTGTAACTAACGCCGACTTTGTTCTCTTGATAAAATGGGACTTCGGGAGCCAGGCCGCCCCAAGCCTGTAGGCCTGTGCCTAGGCCCGGAGGAGTGGCTGGAGTCCCGGAACATGACAGAGGGTGCAGGTCAGGCTGAGGGGTCTGGCCCCACCCCTCATCCCCCCACCCCTGTGCACGAATTTCATGCATCGGGCTACTAGTCTATATAATAAAGAGCCAGGGTCTTAACAACTATTACGACCGAAGGCTTGACCAAATCGGAAATCAGTGCTGGGTTGCCGAGGTGACCCAGCACTGACTGCAGCTGCTGCTGGCGTCAGACCCAGCACTGACTGCCTAGGGCAGTGGTCGGCAAACTCATTAGTCAACAGAGCCAAATATCAACAGTACAACGATTGAAATTTCTTTTGAGGGCCAGATTTTTTAAACTGAAACTATATAGGTAGGTACATTGTTATTAACTTAGTTAGGGTACTCCTAAGGCTTAGGAAGAGCCACAATCAAGGGGCCAAAGAGCCGCATGTGGCTCGCAAGCCAGTTTGCCAACCATGGGCCTTGGGGGCTGCGGATCAGGCCCAGAGAGAGGCCTGCAGAGAGAGAGGCAGTGTCTGATCCGTAGCCTCTGTGGCAGCCGTTAATGAGAACTTGCCTCTCTTTCTCTCCCAGCCTGGCCAACAGCCGCACCTCCATTTCTCTCTAGGCCTCCACCAGGGCTGCTGATCAGCCCCGCCTTTCTGATCAGGCCCTGTTGATAGGCCCAGAGATTCTGACTGGCATAGAAACTGACCAATCAGAACCAAATTGGCCAGCAAAGGAGGGCAGTTGGGGGTGAGATTAGGCCTGCAGGGGAGGGCAGTTGGGAGTGAGATCAGACCGGCAGGGGAGGGCAGTTAGGGGTGATCATGCCAGCAGGGTAGAGCAGTTATAGGTGAGATCAGGCCGGCAGGGAAGGGCAGTTGGGGGCAAGATCAGGACAGCAGGGGAGGACAGTTAGGGGCAATCAGGCAGGCAGGCAGGCAGAGGCAGTTAGGCGCGATCAGGCAGGCAGGCAGGCAGAGAGGTGAGTCCTTAGGGATTGCACCCAAACTGGAGGTCAGACACCCCCCGAAGGGTCCCCGATTGGATTGGGTGCAGGCTGGGCTGAGGGAAGCCCCCTCCATGCACAAATTTCGTGCACCGGGCCTCTAGTCAAGAAATAAAAAGGATGGGAATATATTAGAGACTAGAGGCCCGATGCACGAAATTTGTGCAAGAGTAGGCCTTTCTTCTCCCAGCTGCCAGCACTGGCTTCCCTCTGGCACCCAACCCGGGCCTCCTTCCAACTGCCAGCAGGCACCCAGGACCCAGGCTTCCCTCTGGCCACCGGCAGGCACTCGGGACCCGGGCTTCCCTCGCAGCCCTAGCTTTATCCAGAAGGTCGTCTGGAAGGACATCTGATCTAATTAGCATATTACACATTCATTATCATAGATTATCTACACTAATAAAAGAGAAAAATGGTAATTGGCGTACGACGATACCCTTTTCATTGGCTAATCAGGGCTATATGCAAATTAACTGCCAACTATGATTGGCAGTTAACTGCCAACAAGATGGCGGTTAATTTGCATAAGTAGGCACAATGCAGGGAGGTGAAAGGGAAAGCAGGAAGAAGCCCCCTGCCACTGACAGTGATCAGAAACCCAGGGGGGAGCTAAGAGCTGCCCCCCAGCCATGATCAGAGAATCAGGTGCCTTTTCTGCCCTGGCCAGTGATAGCAGGAAGTAGGGGTGGAGCCAGCGATGGCAGCTGGGCACGGTCGAAGCTGGCAGTCCCGGGAGCTAGGGGTCCCTTGCCTGGGCCTAAAGCGGAGCCCACGATCGTGGGGCCGCTGCAGCTGCGGGTCCCCGCTGCCCGAGCCGGATGCCTCAGCCAGAGGTGTTAGGTCTGGGCAGGGGCAGAGCCTGCAACCGCAGGGAGCTGGGGGTCCCCTGCCCAGGCCTAACACCTCTGCCGGAGGCCTCAGGCCTGGTCAAGGGGCCGATCCGGTGATTGGTGATCGGAGGGTGATGAGGGTCAACTCCTCTGGCCGAGGCATCAGGCCTGGGCGGGGGGCTGAGCCGGGGATTGGGGGGATATGATGGTCCCCTTGCCCAGGCCTGAAGCCTGGGTCAGAGGCGTCAGGCTTGGGCGGGGGGTGGAGCAAGCGATCAGAGGGAGATGGGGGTCCCCTGCCCAGGCATGATTCCTGGGCCAGAGGCCTCAGGCCTGGGCGGGGGCCAGAGCCAGTGATCGGGGGGAGATGGGGGTCCCCTGTCCAAGCCTGACACCTCTGGCAGAGGTGTCAGGCCTGGGCAAGGGGCCGATCAGGTGATCGGAGGGATGTGGGGGTCCCCTGCCCAGGCCTGATGCCTGGGCCAGAGGCATCAGGCCTGGGCTGGGGGCAGAACCAGTGATGGGGGGAAATGAGGGTCCCCTGCCCAGGCCTGACGCCTCTGTCAGAGGCGTCAGGCCTGGGCAAGGGGCCGATCCTGCGATTGGAGGGTGATGGGGGTCAACTCCTGAGGGCTCCCAGTATGTGAGAGGGGGCAGGCTGGGCTGAGGGACACTTCCCCCCACACACACCCAGTGCACGAATTTCGTGCACCGGGCCCCTAGTTATTATATATTAAAAGAGAAAGATGGGAAAGATACAAATGTAATATGTAGACCTTGTTTGGGTCCTGATTTGAACAAAGCAACAATAAGAAGACATTGGAATAATCATAGAAATTTGAACTATGATTGGATTTTAGATGGTTTTAAGAAATGTCTAATATTTATAGGTGATATCAATATTGTGTTCATGTTAAAAATAGGTCTTATCTCTTATAAACAAAATGAAATATTTACCAGTGAAATGATGTAGTCTCTGCAATTGCTTTTAAATAATCCTCTGAGAGGTTGAAAGATGAGGTCCTGAGACAAACATTTATATAAAATGATGAATAAATGAGTTTTGTTGTAATATTTATTCTATATTTAAGTGTTTGAAATTTTCCATCATGAGTTTTTTAATTAAAAAATAAATTTAGCTTTAACAACCCAGGGGAAGAGAAGTCCTAAATTTTCAAAATAGTGAGAAGCTTTCAGAATTTTCACCCTAAATATTTGAAGTGTGTATATACCTATATACCTATAGGAATGTTATAGAATTTTTTCAGCCTTATTGCTGCAGTTGATCTGGGCCCAACCAACATTCACTTGCCTTTGAAGGATGTTACAGATCACATCCTAAGCCATTCTCACATTGATCACCAACCTAGAAAAATATTTGAGATAAATCTAATGTAGTGCATTTTCTCATATCTATCACTCACCAAGGTCCTAATATTTGTTTTCCAGGTACAGCAGGTACAGACTGTGCAACAGGTACAGCATGTCTACCCAGCTCAGGTGCAGTATGTGGAAGGAAGCGATACTGTCTATACCAATGGAGCAATGTAAGTTCATGTGGGAGTCTTTTTAATTCTCCCATTTGAGGCCAGAGATCTTCTACAGAACAATTACCATGGTGTATCCAGTCCAGTTGTGCTCCCTCTGCTATATGTCAGCCTGTAAGATTTTCTCCAATAAAGCTTATTTTATATTTACACCACATAGTGTTAGGGATTTGCAGTGTAGAACGGGATTTTATATTATCTCTCTCTCTCTCTATATATATATATATAAAAGCCTAAGTGACCGAATGACCCGTCAACCAGTCGCTATGACGTGCACTGACCACCAGGGGACAGACTCTTAATGCACAGGATCGGGCTCCCTCCTATCTGGATCGGGCCTGCAGGGGTCAGGCTGAAACTGGCTATCCAACATCCCGAGGGGTTCTGGATTGCGAGAGGGTGCAGGCCAGGCCGAGGGACCCCACCGGTGCACGAATCCATGCACTGGGCCTCTAGTATGCATATAAGATCTTTGGTTAATCTCTTCCCACCCCCCATTTCCCTCTGAGATTAATCAGTCTGTTCCATGTTTCCATGCCTGTGGTTTCCGCTCCTGTGTTGAGCATCTGTCTCCTGGTAGTCGGTGTACATCATAGCTACTGCCCATTCAGCCAGTTGGCCGGATACACACACACACACACACACACACACACACAGTATATGTATAATTGGACTGTGTGTATATATATGGTACACAAAATCCAAATATAATGAAATATATATGGAAATTCTTGATTAATGTAGGACTTCAGTTGTCTCTTGCATAGTTCAAAGGGGAATGTTTCCAGGAATATTTTTTTTGCTCTTTTTTTTATGAGGAAAACATATATTTGAAATATGAATATCTAATTTCTACAACACTGAACTACTAGGAGTAAGTTTTTTAAAATTACTATTTTGTATAAGTAAACTATTTGATATTCATCTGAAATAAAAAAGTATTGTCTTCGGCCATGAGACAAGTGCACTGTGTAGTGTCATTTGCTCAGTACCCAACTGCCTCCCTTCTGTGTTTGCACACTCTCTGAGATCTTTTGCTGTTATTATACATACAGGCCCTCCTGTCTGGTCCTTAGAAAAATCAGCCTCTGAAGCACTCCTGACAACTGAGGACTCTTATTAATGTAGATGTTTGACTTGAATTTTAAATATCAGAGTTTATTAAATGAAGATAATGTTTGCTTTATAAAAAGAAAACATCTTTTTTCACCTTTTCTCTTCTGTCTAGAGCAGTGGTTCTCAACCTTGGCTGCACATTAGAATCACCTGGGAATCTTTTTAAAATCCTGATTTCTGGGCCTCATCCTCCAGAAATTCTGTTTCTTTGTTGTGGCCCCACCCCATAACAAAGAAACAGAATTTCCAGAGGATAAGGCCCAGAAATCAGGATTTTAAAAGGATTCCCAGGTGATTCTAATGTTCAGCCAAGGTTGAGAACCACTGGTCTAGAGTATGTATATATTACATATAATATATATCACATAATATCATATATCACATTATATATATGGAAAGATAGAGAGGGCGAGGAAGAGGAAAAAAGGGGTTGTGGGGAGAGAAAGAAGCTTTTCCAAAAACTCCTAGCTCCCTTTTGCTTCCATTTCATTGGCCATAACTGTGTCATCTCATAATCGTTAGCAGCCAGCAATCTGGGAATAAGAGTTGTAGCTTTCGTGTCAATATGCGAGAAGGTGGCAAGGGAAAAGGGTAGTTGGAATGAGTGTTGGGAGAGTTAGCTCTGCAATATCTATCACAGTCATTTATCATTAGTCCAAGGCAGAGTGAGAGATTACTAGAGTGTGACTTTGTGAAAGTTACACAACCTGCTTCACTTTTTTTCTCAATGAGATGGATATAGTTAGCTTATCAGAAGTGCTTTGTGTAATATCTGAGAAATAGTGAATACTCAATAAACATCAATTATTGCTGTTAAATTTTGCACTATAGTTATATTCTATTACATTTTTCTCTCCTATATAGACTCTAAATTCTGCATATTGCCTTGTGTATTTTTAAACTACCTCACCACTGACTTTCTACATAATAGGTAAATGTGTGTGACCAGTGAGTCAATTTATTCACAAAACCTTGGGAAAACAGCATCTCTAAAGTTGACTAAAATTGTATGACCCATTTAAGCACAGAAATGATTCAAAGTAAATATCTCATGCCAACATGTATTTTATATGGCTCATTAGCTCAGTTGGTTAGATCATGACTGATGAAGTCTAGATCATGAGTTCATTTTCCACAGAGTCCAGTTAGCTTTGATCTGGTCTGTATGGGCTCAGATTGTATCTCAACTGCAGCTAGTCATGCCATAAATGTGCACCCTTAGTCAAGAGAAAGACTGATATATCTTTAGAAACCTTTTCTTCCTAACAAGTATAATTTTTTATTAAGATTCTGCAGCATCATTTTCATATTTACATTGTGTTGCCATGAGCTAGAGTCAAAATTTTAGTAGCTAGAGGACTGTGAATATTTTTCTCAAATATAGTAAAAGATTTTTCAACAAAAGCCATTCCACTTTCTTTTTTCATTTTGTAGTGCTGACATTTTACTATATACAATTTTTGTTTCTAATATTCATTTTAGGTTCTTTATATCTCCTCTTTTTATTTGGTATACTTCTTTGTGTGTTAGGAAAGATTATTCCATATTCTTCCACCACACTGAATTAATAGCCAATTAGTGTCTGGTCCCTGACTTGGGGCACAAATTCCTACTTCTGTATGATAATAAATGCTTTTTGCTGATGATACTCCCAGAAGATGGGGATGCCGATCTTTATCATGAGCTTTCAAGCACTCAGTCCATGGCCCAGCCTGTAGCCTGTGCATGCTTAGTCATTGGTGGTCCACTGAAGCTCCTGTCACCAGCATCCCCATGCTGAGTAGCCATAATGCACGGGTCTCACTCAAGAGGTGATGATTGCCCTCACAGAGATGTGTCATCGGTTATGAAAATGTGGAGTCATTATAGTTTGATAATACTGAAGTGTTTACCTGGTTTTCACTGTGAATATGGACATTTACATTCCAGCATGACAGGCTTCACTGGGTGAGTTAGTGAGTAAGCATATATTTAATTTGAACAATTGAGACGTGCTGGGAGTTGGAGTAGAATAACTCTTTACTCAAGGGAGAAGGTAACTTAATTCACTTTTGCTCCTGTTTATTTTATCATTGCCTCTGTAGTAACCCAGGCTACACCATCTGTATATTTTCTTACAATAGTTTTCTCAGGAGGATTTTTCGCAAAGGCTGTCGATATTTTTAATCTTGTCCAATTCTACATATTCTGTCATTTATGATCTTTAATCATTTAGAATACTGTAATTAAACCTTCTGAAAAACATTTCATATCATGTAGGAGTCCAGTTCAGTTGAAATTTCTTGATGTAGCTAAGAAATCAATTTTGTAAATGATTTTCTTCTTTCCCCCCACTCCTTTTTTACTTATTCTTCCTGCACTCACTCCTCCATCATGCTAAGGTAGAAATAAATCATAGTATATCAGGGCCAAATTAAGAAATATTTTAATTTTTTTATTTTAAATGATTTTCTTATATCAAACACTCTTTGAAGCTTATCTCTGTTTCGAAATTATCAATGTTTTAAAATGCTCTAGTGTTCATTGTATGGGTATTTGTTATAATAAGGCTTGACTCATAGGAAGCCATCTCATGTTTTCCTGTTTATATTATAGATTTATCATCAACCCCAGTACAGAATTTATCAAACTGTATTTCATAAAATGTTAGTCCATTCATGGTTACAAAAGCAGGGAAATACTGCATGAAGTTTCCTCTTTTGAGGTCTCTAAATTCCTATTATTAGTCTTTTAAAGGCTCTGAGTAGTCCTATGGGAAAGAAATGTAGTGTTTTAAAATCTGAACCACAGAATTCTTTTTTTTGAATAATCGACACTAATAAAAGACAAACATGCAAATTGACCATACCTTTCCTATGCCTTAAGCCACGTCCACCAACCAATCAGAGCAGATATATGCAAATTAACCCAACCAAGATGGCGGCCGGCAGCCACAGAGCTGGAGCAAACAGGAGGCTTGGTTGCTCCAGTGATGGAGGAAGCCAAGCTTCCCCCCTGCTGCGGCCAGCTCTGAGCTCCACCTAAGGCTACAAAGTTTCAATTATAGAAGGTAAATAAATCCCAGAATAAAAAAAAAAAGAAAAATGGAGAGGCTGGGAGCTTCCATCGCCGGGATGCTTGGCCCCCTGAAAACGGCCCTCAGCCCCTCACCCAGACTGGCCAGGCACCCAAGTGGGGACCCCCAACCCTAAAGGGGGTGTGGCCAGCCTGAAAACAGCCATCAGCCCCTCACCCAGGCTAGCCAGGCACCCCAGTGGGGACCCCCACCCTGAAGGGGGTGTGACCAGCTGCAAACAGCCACCAGCCCCTTACCCAGGCTGGCCAGGCACCCCAGCGGAACCCCCACCCTGATCCGGGACACCCTGCAGGGCAAACCAGCTGGCCCCCACCCATGCACAGGCCTCTATCCTATATAATAAAAGGGTAATAAGCAAATTGACCCTAACAGCAGAACGACTTGGAATGACTGGTCACTATGACACACACTGACCACCAGGGGACAGATACTCAATGCAGGAGCTGTCCCCTGGTGGTCAGTGCGCTCCCACAGGGGGAGCTCTGCTCAGCCACAAGCCACGCTGAATGCTGCCAGCACAACGGTGGTTGTGGGAGGCTCTCCAGCCTCCTCAGCAGCAATAAGGATGTCCAACTGCAGCTTAGGTCTGCTCCCTGTTGGTAAGTGGACATCCCCCGAGGGCTGCCAGGCTGCCAGAGGAATGTCTGACTGCCGGCTTGGGCCCAATCCCCCAGGGAGCGGGCCTAAGCCAGCAGGTGGACATCCTCCAAGTGGTCCCAGATTGCAAGAGGGCATAGGCTGGGCTGAGGGACCCCCTCGAGTGCACAAATTTTGGTGCACCGGGCCTCTAGTATATAATAACATCGCATGACATACTTTGGGTAGTGTTACAATATTAATATATTGACATTGAATAGATTTATTCAAAATTCATAAGTATGCATACTGGACTCAAAATATTCGTTAGTTGAAAATCATGTAGTTAGTACATTTTTTAAAAAATCATCTAGGTTTTTTCTAGATGATGTTTAATAAGCAATCTTAAAAGAGATATTCTTCAAGTTATTATTTTTTTTTTTTGTCTTTTAGTGCAATAGTTAGTTTTAGGATTTGTGGGTTAAATTTTGCTTTTCTTAAATTTATTATTTTTTACTAGAGGCCCGGTGCACAAAAATTTGTGCACTCGGGGGGTACTGGGGGGCGGTCCCTCAGCCCGGCCTGTGCCCTCTCGCAGTCTGGGACCCCTCGGGAGATAATGACCTGCTGGCTTAGGCCTTCTCCCGGGTGGCAGAGGGCAGGCCCAATCCCTAGGTGCAGCCCCTGTTCGGGCTCAGAGCAGGGCCAATTGGGGGGTTGGGGCACCGCTCCCTGTCACACTCAAGGCAGGGTCGATGGGGAGGATGCAGCACCACCCCCTGTCACGCACAAAGCAGGGCTGATCAGGGGGTTGGGGCGCTTCCCCCTGTCACTCACAGAGCAGGGCCTATCAGGGGCGTTGGGGCTCCGTACCCTGTCACGCACAGAGCAGGGCCCATCAGGGGGTTGGGGAGCTCCCCCCTCTCACGCACAGACCAGGGCCGATCAGGGGGTTGAGGAGCTCCCCCGTCACTCACAGAGTAGGGCCAATAGGGGAGTTGGGGCACCGCCCCCTATCACACACAGAGCAGGGCAGATCAGGGGGTTGGGGCGCCGCACCCTGTCACACTCAGGGCAGGGCCGATGGGGAGATTATGGCTCTACCCCGTCACACACAGAGCAGGGCCCGTGGGGGCGGGGGGTTGGGGCGCCGCACCCTGTCACACACAGAGCAGGGCCGATCAGGGTGTTGGGGCGCCGCACCCTGTCACACAGAGCCGCAGGGCGATCAGGGGGTTGGGGAGCTCCCCCCTATCAGGCACAGAGCAGGGTTGATCAAGGGTTTGGGGCGCCTTCCCCTGTCCAGAACAGAGCAGGGCAGATAGGGAGGCTGTTGGCCCGCCCGCTGTCACACACAGAGCCGCAGGGCGATCAGGGGCTTTGGGCGCTGCCCCCTGTCATGCTGATCCCGGTGCCGGGAGGCCTCACGGCTCCATTGATCCCGGTGCTGGGAGGCATATTACCCTTTTACTATATAGGATAGAGACCTGGTGCACGGGTGGGGGCAGGCTGGTTTGCCCTGAAGGGTGTCCTGGATCAGGATGGGGGTCCCCACTGGGGTGCCTGGCCAGCCTGGGTGAGGGGATGATGGCTGTTTGTAGCTGGTCACACACCCTTCAGGGTGGGGGTCCCCACTGGGGTGCCTGGCCAGTCTGGGTGAGGGGCTGAGGGCTGTTTGCAGGCTGGCGGGTGACTGAAGCTCCCAACTGCTCCTTGTTTTCTTTTTCTTTTTTATTCTGGGCCAGCTTTAGCTCTTGCTCCAGCTCTGAGGCCTCTGCTGCTGAAAGCAGGTATCTGGTTTGTTTGGGTTCTTTAATCGAAACACTGTATCAACTCCAGCTCTGAGATCCCGGCTGGCTGAAAGCAGGTTTATGGGGTTTTGTTTAGCTTCTATATTTGTAACAATGTTTCAAACTGCAAGCTCAGAGGCCGGCAGCGGCAGGCGGGGAATGTTGGAATCCTCCATCACTGAAGCAAGCAAGCCTCATGTTAGCTTCAAGCTGCCTGGCTGCCGGCTGCCATCTTAGCTGGCAGTTAATTTGCATATCGCCCTGATTAGCTAATGGGAAGGGTAGCGGATGTATGGCTAATTACCATGTTTCTCTTTTATTAGATAGGATAGGATTATTAACAGTATTACAGATATCCCCCTTGTTTCTCCACCCAGCCAGCCTCCTACTAACAATGGGAGCACTCCTTCAATGGGAAGGTGTGGTCCAAGTCTCTCAGGTGGACAGAACCCTCCTGACTCCCTCTGTTCCATGCTCCACTGGCTCTTCTTCCTGGCTCTTCTGTTGTTCTGGGTTGGGAATCCGTGTGTGGGGTTGAGACCCTGTATTCACAATGGGGAGGGGGGACTTTGCAACTGAAATAGGATATCCCTCCTGCCTCTCAGCTTCTGCACCTCCTTGAAAGGGGCGTTCCCTTTCTGCGTGTCTGTTCCTCTTACTATCTCTATGTGGCTTCTTCAGTGCTCCCTGGATATAATATTTCAGATCCGCTACACTTCAATTGGTTTTTCAGGTCGATTGCTCTGTAGTTTAGCTGTAAATCTGGTTTATGGCTGGGAGCAAGTGCAGCCAGCCTCCAGCTACTCTAAAGCCATCTCACATTTTGCTTTTTTATTAAAATGCTTTCTGCTAGGAAGAAATGGTTATATGGAATTTCTTCCTTTTTGCTCCTACTAATGTACACATTCAAATTGGTGTAGAATCTGGTTTGTGATGTGGATTTTAGGAAATATATGGCTGGTTACTTAGGAAGTTCCTGGAGAGAGAACTGCTCCTTTGTGGGAAAAAAGTACCAAGGTCTGCCTCTAATTAAAAAAGGCCCATTTCATGAACCCCATAGCAATTCCCATTTCTCTCAAAATGGAAGACTTTCAAATATGGCTTCTCAGAGTGTCAGAGTTCGGAAGATCAGGGAGATCATTTATTTCAATTCTTCCACTTTACAGATGAGTAAACTGAGGTTCAGGAGAGGTAAACTAATTTGCCTGGCTAGTTAGTGTATAGAGTTCCTATTTTCTGACCCTGAGTGCATGGTTCTTTTCAGTGAGCAGCAGGTCATAGTCTTTTGGTCTTGAATTATTTGAGTTGTTAGGGGAGAAGAGTTGATTAGTTAAAAAAAATAGAAATTTTTATCTGTTGTACTATTGTATTATTGTGTATTTTATTGTAGATAATTGAATGTGATTTTTTAAGACTAATGTTTTTGTTATTCACATGAATCTATTTTCATGGTTTTTAAAACTCCATCTTATACTTTTACTAGGGGCCCGGTGCACGAAATTCGTGCACTGGGTGTGGGGGGGGGGAGTGTCCCTCAGCCTAGCCTGCCCCCTCTCACATTCTGGGAAGCCCTCAGGCGTTGACCCCCATCACCCCTCCAATCGCAGGATCGGCCCCTTGCCCAGGCCGGACGCCTCTGGCCTAGGCTTCCGGCCTGGGCAGCGGGGACCTGCAGTGGCAGCGGGGGGTGCCACGATCGCGCGGGCTCCGCCCCTGCCCCTGCAGGAAGCCTCTGGCTGAGGCGTCCGGCCTGGGCAGCAGGGACCCACAGCTGCAGCGGCCCCGCGATCGTGGGCTTCGCTTTAGGCCCAGGCAAGGGACCCCTAGCTCCTGGGACTGCCAGCTTCGACCATGCCCAGCTCCCATCGCTGGCTCCACCCCTACTTCCTGCTATCACTGGCCAGGGCGGAAAAGGCACCTGATTCTCAGATCATGGCTGGGGGGCAGGGCAAAGGCAGCCCCAGGGCCGCCTTTGCCCTGCCCCCCAGCTCTTAGCTCCCCCCTGGGTTTCCGATCACTGTCAGTGGCAGGGGGCTTCTTCCTGCTTTCCCTTTTGCCTCCCTGCATTGTGCCTACATATGCAAATTAATCGCCATCTTGTTGGCAGTTAATTTTCATATAGCCCTGATTAGCCAATGAAAAGGGTATTGTCGTATGCCAATTACCATTTTTCTCTTTTATTAGTATAGATATTTAATTTATTTTGTGAATGTAAAATGTTCTTTTAATATTTATAAAATATGTAGAAAACTCTATCATATGTAACAATTTTTCAATATCAGATATTTAGTTCAGTAGCTTTTAAGAGAAAAGGCTATTCTTTGCCCTGTCTGTATTACCTTTTTATTATTTTCTATTAGTAAATTAAATTATACACATTAAGGGCAATTTGTTCTGTGACATTTTTATGTCCTGTATCCAGAATAGTTATACATAATAACACTTTCCCTCCTTTCCTCTCCCCTCTTCTATTTTTTTTTTTTTTTTTAAGAAAGGAAGAAATGAAAGAAATCTACATATGCACTTTTTAGGTTTGGAAACAAGGTGTGTTAACAGTTTTCTTGAATGAACTTCAGAGACCCATATTCAAGTATCATTTCCCTTATTGACTACAGTATAACCTCAGGAAAATAACATTTGCACCAGAATTCCCAATCTGAAAAATGGGGATTAATAGTTAAAAGCATTACTTAATTAACCAGGTCTTATATTACCTGAAAAAGTATATTCACTTTTAGTGTACTTACTCTATAAAACTAACTGAAAAAGTAAAACGTATTAAGTTTTCTGCTTTGAGCCCTGGCTGTTGTAGCTTGGTTGGTTGGAGTATCGTCCCGTATACCAGAAGTTTGTGGGTTCGATTTCCAGTCAGAGTGCATATCTAGGTTGTGCTTTCAATTCCCTGTTGGGGCACATATAGAAGGCAAGCAATCGATGTTCTCTTTCACATCGACAGTTCTCTTTCTCTCCCATTTCCCCCCATGTTACCCTCTCTCTAAAATAAATAAACATACTCTCAGGTGAGGATTAAAAAACTCTGTTTGAACAAAGATTTGAAAGCTAAAGTGAGAAGACTTATATTTGAAAAAGTAGGGAATCACGATATTGTGCCTCACGGAGACTAAAGTCTTTGAGGATATGAGTATAGTCCTTCAGCTGTATAAAGTCTAAGTCTGATTCCTGAAGGCTGAGCTTTATAATGACCAGAAAGTTCTAGAGGACATTACCAACAAATCCTAGTGTGTCACTCAGAAATAGTCAGACTAACAGAGTTGCCTCCCAGGGAATGCTCTGAAGCCCCAAGCTGCTTTTAGTTCAGCGGTGAGCCTAACTTTGGGTACTGGACATACAGCCTATTTGCCTGGGTTAGTACTATGTTCAGCCTCAACAACATACACACATGCTTTAGCTGCCTCAATTTTTTAAGTCCCACTGGAGAATATATCCATCTTAATAATAAAGGCCTGATTCCTGTATCCCTCTGAGTAGTAAAACCTCTCAGGATTGACCCTGTATTCTTCACATTACAGTGAAATTACTCTCAGGGTCATTGGTGACCTCAGTTGTTAAATATAATAGACATTCTTATAGGTTAAATGTTTTAAGTCTCTAACAGTCAACTACCCAGCTACTCTATACTTGAATCACTGCCCCCTTTTGTTTCCTTCTGGCTATATTCTTCTATTTTCTACCTGCGTGAATCCTCCTTAGTCTATTGACCAAACAATTTTTCTGTGGTCTAGACTTTGTGTATGTTTCCTTACCATTCTCTAACAGAAACCACATTTCTTCCACAACAGGACTGTTATTCCTGTGGCTACCTATTTTTAACGTAGCTAATATTTGTCTTTCCCCCACTAGAATGTAAGTTTCAGGTAGGCAGGTACCTTGTTTGTTTACTCTCCATTGTGTCTCTGATGCCTGGAACAGTTGTACTTAAGTCCTCAATTTACATTTGTTGAGTGTGTTAAATAAAAAGAGCATTTAGTGGCAGGTGAGACAGGAGCAGGCTACTCAGCAGTTTAAAATACATAGCGGAAAATGAATGGAACCGAATTGAGATGCTGCTAGCGACAGTATTAACATCGCTTTTCTTTTTTTTATTTTGTTTTTATCGTTTCAGTACAAAATTTTTTGGGGTTTGTGCACATGTATAGGGTTGATCAGTTGTCTTTTTCTCCCCCCACCCCCAAGTACACAGTATAGTAGTATTAACTATAGTTACTATGCTGTACATTCGATCCCCAGAACGTATTCATCTTATAATTGAAAGTCTGTACCCTTTGCCATCTTCCCCCAATTAACCCATACCCCCAGCCCCTGGAAACTACCATTCTACTCTCTGTTTCTATAAGTTTGATTTTTTCGTATACAACATATGAAATCCTACAGTACTTGTTTTTCTCTGTGTAACATATTTCACTTAGCACAATGCCCTCAAATTGCATCCATGTTGGTGTGAATGGCTGAATCATCATCATATATATATATATATATATATATATATATATATATATATATATGAGGCCTGGTGCACAAATTTGTGCACAGGTGGGGTATGGCTAACCCACCCCTATTGGGCCTGGACTGGCTGGTGGGAGCCATGGGTGGTTGGCAGGCTGTCCCTGCCCCCAATCTGGGTTGGGGGCGTGGCCTGGGGGGGAGCAGCGGAGAGGGGGCGGTTTGAGGCCACAGGTGGTTGTCCAGCCAGCCCTACCCCCTGGTCAAACTCCCAGTTGAGGGGATAATTTGCATATTAGCCTTTTATTATATAGGATGTGTGTGTGTGTGTGTGTGTGTGTATGCATGCCACATTTTCTTTATTCATCTTTTGATGAGCACTTAAGTTGTTTCCATGTCTTGGCTATTATGACTAATACTACAATAAACATAGGAGTGTAGATACCTCTTTGAGATATTCATTTCATTTCCTTCAGATATATACCCAGAAGTGAGATTGCTGGATGATATGGTAGTTCTAAAACAGACATATAGACCAATGAACAGAATCGGGAGCCCAGAAATAAACTCATGCATATATGGTCAACTAATCCTTGACAAGGGCACCGAGAATACCCAATGGGAAAAGGATAGTCTCTTTAATAAATGGTGGTGTGTGTGTGGGGGGGGGAAACTATATATCAACATGCAGAAGAATGAAATTGTACCCCTATCTCATACCAATCACCAAAAATTAAGTAAAAGTGGATTAAAGACTTAAATGTAAGACTTTAAATTGTAAGACTCTGGGTGGAAACATAGGGGTAAGGTCCTCAACAGCAGTCATGACAATGATATTTTTTTTATATAAACACCAAAAGCACAGGCAGCAGAAGCAAAAATAAACAAGTGGGACTACATGAAACTATAAAGGCTTGTGAACACCAAAGGAAATCATCAACAAAATGAAAAGGAAACCTGTGAAATCAGAGAAAATTTTTGCAAATCATATATCTGATAAGGGGTCAATATCCAAAATATATCAGGAACTCACACAACTCAATAGCAAAAAAGCAAATGATCTAATTTTAAAATGGGCAAAGGACCTGAGTAGACAATTTTCAAAAAAGACTTACAAATGGCCCACAGGCGCATGAAAAGGTGTTCAGCATGACTATTCATCAGGGAAATGCAAAACAAAACCACAGTGAGATATCACCTCACACCTGATAGGATGTCAGTTATCAAAAAGACAAGAGGAGAGAAAAGGTAAGTGTTTGTGATGATGTGGAGAAAAAGGAACCCTTGTGTACTGTTGGAGGGAATGTAAATTGGTACAGCCACTATGGAAAACAGTATGGAGGTTCCTCAAAAAACTAAAAATAGAACCACCATATGATCCAACTCAGTTTTTCTTAATTGCAAATTTAAACCAGTGACTCTGGGTCAAAATTTTTCATGATCCATTTCTGCCAAAGTTGGTTTAAGTCAGCCGTGGGCAAACTACGGCCCAAGGGCCGGATCCAGCCCGTTTGAAATGAATGAAACTAAAAAAAAAAAAAGACCGTACCCTTTTATGTAATGATGTTCACTTTGAATTTATATTAGTTCACACAAACATTCCATCCATGTTTTTGTTCCGGCCCTCTGGTCCAGTTTAAGAACCCATTGTGGCCCTCGAGTCAAAAAGTTTGCCCACCCCTGGTTTAAGTTCATGAATTCACTTTTTTGACTTCTGTTATCTGCAAATGACCTGTATATGTACTATTATGTGCACCTTTTTGCTGTCCTTCAAAAACTCCTGTAGCAATGGAAGTTGTGGTAATACTCTCATGGATTGCTGTCCCAGAATATAAAACTCCTTTATATCAGAGACTTTGACTTTTTAAAAAGCTAAAATAGACTAAACTAATAGTTGTGAAATGGCACTATTTTTCCTTCATACCTGTGAAGGTTTGGCTTCACATTTTTAGTGAAGTACAGTGGTTCTCAGAGTGAGTTTAGACTAGCAGCATTGACATCACCTGAGAACTTGTTAGAACTGCCGCCTGATCAGGAACTTTAGGGGTGAGGTCCAACAATCTGTGTTTTAAAAAAACCCTCCAGATAATACTGTTGCACACTAAAGTGTGAGAACCACATTTCTTTATTATAGAAATAAAGAATTCAAATACAAAGTAAAGTATAAATATCTAGATATTTTTATAATGATAATAGGCTATATATAAAGTTATGATTTCAGTACTCTGTACATTACTGACATATATAGTAATAGAATACTTATGTGATGAGAAAGCTCAATTAGTTATTGCAAGAATTATTATTGGCTTTTAACATTCATTCTTGCATTTCCTCTTAGTCAGCAACAGCTCAATAAATGCTTTTACTTTTTATTTATTGTTAATAGCCATTGAAATTAACAGAAATAACTGTCTCCTGAATTTAAACCAAGGCAAGTATTTTTTTTAGTTTTGTTGAGTAGTATTTATTACTTTATATTTAAATGATTATTTTTTCATTCTTAGGTAATGATAAAAATTTGTCAGATTACTTATATTTCTTTCTGAATTACTGTTTTCCCTTTGGTGTTTTTCACAAAGTGGCACATCCACTTTGGTATATCTTCTGCCTTCAGTCTGACTTGGAGCACTCAAGAGGAGGTCTATTTAGAAACTCAAATAAGTAGTTCATGCTGGCCAGCCAGAGCCTACGTACCACATGAATGCAGTGAGTTGAATATTGTCGCTACTGCTATGTAGAGCTTTGGTGACTCACATAAAAACTTCACAATGTGAAACTGTTTAAGGCAGGGTTCTTGGTTTCAAGCAGCAGAAACCAACTCTGGGTTTATAAGAAAAACAAAAATAATTATTGAAAGATATTTGGGATTCAGGGACTTTCCAGTAAGTCTGGGGAATTAGGCTGAAAAAAGACAGGTATAGGCAACATTAGCAGCCAGACCGTAGACAAAGCCATACCACAGTAGTCCAGTAAGTACTCCAAACCACTGCACCCATCCCAAACACTGTCCACCATTGCCAGCACTAGCTTCTCATTATAGCTCTAAAAGAGGGCTAGCAATTCCTAACCTGTGTGATGCACTTAGTGGAAATTAAGTGAAAAATACATCCCCCATCTCTAGAAACAATTCTTCCTAATTCCCCAGTTCTCCTAGTTCCCTCATGGCCTCTCAAATATATTTTAAAAATTATTTCTTCTGTCTGCCTTCATTTACTCATTTTCTCAGTTTAGTCCAATCAGGTAGATACTGCTATCCCTACATGGAAACATTTGCCAATTAGGTTACCTCCTATCATTTCATCTAATGAACGTGGTCCAGAGTCATCTCATGTGACCCCAACTGCAGGATTGTACCCTGTTTGCCACTTCCTTCCCCTGATTTCCCATGATTTCTCTGACCTAAGGCTTTTGTTAGAGTTGTTTCTCTGACTCGAACCTTACGTTACCTCCCTTACCCAACCTTCTTACCCCTATCCCAGCTTCAAACAAAATCCAAACCTCTTGCCATAGTCCATACAATGTGCTTCAAGCTTTTTAAACTACCATCCACACTGAGAAAGTTAGATGTTCATGTTATACTCAGGTAAATACACACATACACATACGAGTGTGCACACACACACCATATATCTAAATGATGGAAACAAAGTTCCTCAAAGTAATTCCTATCCTTACTAGGTATAGTGTGCTCTGACCCTATCTAATATCTTTCCCTTTTTTAATGCTATTATGACGAATTAAAATTGTAGATCATGACTCACAGTTTAAAAAATTTTGTTTATAATACTTGAATATTTAGCTTTTACCTACTTTTAAAACCTCATTGCTTTCTAATATTCTTCTCGTTTGTCATAGCCAGCCATAATAGACTTCTAATTTCTTCCTACATGCCCGGATCTTCCCTGTGTTGTGGCTTTTGTACATGCTGTATTCTCTGATATTTTTTTCTTCTATTTTCCATAGGGCTGGCTGCTTTTCATCATTAATTTCAACCTAAATATCTCTTCTTTAGGGGTAACATTCTTGACTGACCTATCTAATATGCTCCTCCTATTTATTATATTTTAATGTTCTATTTTTCTCTTTCATAGACTTGAGGAAATTTCTAATCATCTTATTTTTGTTCCTTTCTATTCACCACTTTCTTCTTATGTTATGTAGCCCTTATGATAGAAGAGGTTATGTCTTTTTTGTTCCTTGTAATCTAGGTGCCACAATAAATGCTCAGTAAATATCTGTTAGAAGAATGAGTACAAAGTATCCTGGAATCATAAAACATTGTACCAGTGTAAGATATTATAATGACCAACATTACTACATTCTGTCTTCACAATAAATTTTATAGTATAAAAATTGCAAGAGATCTTGTTTCCTTAAGTTGACATTTTCATTCCATTGTTTGATTTTATCATTGACTAGCTTATTGGTAGGAGAGGTATTTAAGACCTATAAAATACAAAACATAATTTAGAGATACTTTATATATCTGGAATTGTGGATAAGATACATAAAGTTAAAGAAAACAGAAAAACTGGGTGTACTAATCCCGGGGTGTATGCTGAGGCATGATGGGACAGTAGTAATTTACTGAACTCAATGGATTAGAGTCCTGACATTTACATAGGACTTTACAATACAGTCAGCTGTGAAGAAGCTTCTCTCAGCAAGTGTGCACATATCTGTGTGTGTACAGTTATTATTGCATACATACACAGAACAATGAAAAGATTTCTTTCCTGCTATAGAAATAATATGACATTATTTTCATAACAGCCTGTGGCAATCAATAAATAACAAACAAAAGGAGGAGAGGCAAATCTTTCAAATGTGAACAGAATTGCTTTGGGAATTTAGCTGTTTCAGGAATGTACAGTCCAGAAATAGCTGCTTCCAGTCAGATATGCCAAATATTGAGTTATTTTCTCAAATATACATAGGGTAGGCAAGGTAGGTTTACAGTTGTGAATACGTGAAGCACAGTGTTTATTCTTGTATTATTATTTATTGTATTATTTTCCAGATGAACAACTGTAAACCTACTTTTGCCCCACCCTGTACTTTGAAAATGTCTGGGGAAAATAATGTGCAAGCAATAACTCACATGTATTCATTATACAATATGAAAGATAAACTACTCTGAGGAATCAGAATTAAAGAGTCATTATTTCTAGTACCTATGAAGAACTGCTGTTTTTGCTGTTGGTGCCTCTTTTTTTACATAAGTTCTTCAGTATTTATTCAGGAGCTTAGAGCATTTCTTTTATTTCATTTTTTTAAAATATATTTTATTTATTTTTTTACAGAGAGGAGGGGAGAAGGATAGAGAGCTAGAAACATCGATGAGAGAGAAACATCGATCAGCTGCCTCCTGCACGCTCCCTACTGGGGATGTGCCTGCAACCAAGATACATGCCCTTGACTGGAATCGAACCTGGGACCCTTCAGTCTGCAGGCCGATGCTCTATCCACTGAACCAAACCAGTCAGGGCAGAGCTTAGAGCATTTAGACCATGGAAAGACCTCGAAGAGTTATTTGTATTAACTCTGGCTCCAGACAGTACCCCCACAAATACATTCATGCTTATCTTCTTACCTTTAAAGAACAATGGCTAAGGACATAATGGTCTGCTTCTATTACCCAATCCAATGTTTAAAATTCCTCTGTTCTCATTGCAAGTGTACATTGTTCATCAGAGACAAATTCATTTTCTGATGAAATTGTCCTTTTCCCCTCCCATAGAAATTGCCAGTCTTTATCCCAGGGTATGTTTGTGCAATAGCCAAGTCTTCCCAGTCACATAGGTCATGACTCAGTAATGAGGACAGTATATGAATTAGACATACTTTTTAGTGACTTTTATCCTTGTCTTATTCTTTGCTCATTTTCTATCTCTTGAATTATCTCCAACTAGAGAGAAGTATGAAAATAAAAGCAGGTTGCATTTCATTTTGCTGCCATATTTTTATACTGACTTGAAGACTACAGGCCTAGATTTTATTTACCTACTAGAGGCCCAGTGCACTAAATTCTTGCTCTGGGGGAGGTGTCCCTCAGCCCAGCCTACACCCTCTCCAATCTGGGACCCCTCGGTGGATGTCCGACTACTGGTTTAAGCCTGATCCCATAAGCAGTCAGACATCCCTCTCACAATCTGGGACTGCTGGCTCTTAACCCGCTTGCCTGCCTACCTGACTGATTTCCCCTAACTGCTTCTGCCTGCCAGCCTGATCACCCCCTAACCGCTCCTCTGCTGGCCTGATTAACACCTAACTGCTCCCCTGCCAGCCCAATCACCCCCAACTGCCCTCCCCTGCCGGCCTGATATCACCCCCAACTGCCCTCCCCTGCTGGCCTGATGGCCCCCAACTGCCCTCCCCTGCCAGCCTGCCCTCCCCAACTGCCCTCTCCTGCAGGCCTTATCTCACCCCCAACTACCCTCCTCTGCTGGCCAATTTGGTTCTGATTGGTTTCTATGCCAGTCAGCATCAAAAGCTCTGCCTCCTAGGCAGCCATTGGCTCCTCACAGTTGACCCCGATTTGGTTCTGATTGGTCGGTTTCTATGCCAGTTAGCATCAAAAGCTCTGCCTCCTAGACAGCCATCGGCTCCTCACAGTTAACCCAGATTTGGTTCTGAATGGTCAGTTTCTATGCTAGTCAGCATCTCTTGGTCTTTCAATGGGGCCTGATCAGAAAGGCAGGGTGAAGGCCTGGAGAGAAATGGAGGCATGGCTGCTGACCAGGCCTGGAGCTAAAGAGAGAGGCAAGTGCTGATCAACAGCTGCCACAGAGACTATGGATTAGACCCTGCTTCTCTCTTCAGGCCTCTCTCTGAGCCTGATTCGCAGCCCCCTCAGCAGTCACTGCTGGGTCACCATGCCTCCAGCCATAGTAGTCAGCACTGGGTCGCCACGACAAGACTGACTTCCGGTTGGTTGAGCCTCCCGGTCGTGGATGTGACGGACCCAGGGTTTTTATATATCAGGATGATTCATTTGTTTGCATTACTAATATTACTTCACTGAGAACTAATTGTAAAGGGAGTCATGCCCAAAAGATGCATGCATATAAGCATAACCAATGGACACAGACAACAGGGAGGTGAGGGCATGAGTGGGGGGGGGGGTTAAAGGGGGGTAAGGACACATATGTAATACCTTAATCAATAAAGAAAAAAAACCTAAAATCTTACCTGTTTCTGCTACACTGGCTGTTGCTGGAATGTATTAACTTACTCAGTGTGCAATATTTTCAGAGCACTATTATTATTTTACTAAAGCTTATAATTTAAATTTACAAGTGTAATTTATAATGAGTTCAAATGACCTGTTTTAAATGCTATAGACAAATCTTTGAATAGTTTCTCATGTTTTAACCAAAAAGAAGTCTTTATGTTTTATAAATTTATGAAACTGGCTATTTTGTCAGATTATATTTTTATCTGTTGATTTGTGTGCTCACAGTGTACCAGAAACTTGTTAAGTATTGAGGGTACAGATGGGAATAAAACATAATTTCATGGGAGTATTAAGACATGAGGAATTCAACAATAACTATGTTGAGAGTTATGATTCAGGTTTGCACAGAGTATGCATTAGGAAAATACAGAGAACAACACATAACAGTCCTATGAAAATGACCAGAGAGGGCAAGGGGTACAGAAAAATAATTTGGGGATAAGGTAAGTGATGTTTGAGCTGAGAGTTTATGAATGATAAGGAAATAGGAAGAGAGTAGAAGAAAAATGCAAAGGCCTTCCAGGCAGAGGAAACCATGTGCAACAAACAAAAGCAAGAGAAAATGGCTCTTTGGGGGACCAGTAAAAAGGCCAGGGTGGTGTGAGTGGAAAAAGCATTTGAGGGCATGGCTAGTACCAGGACAGAGATTAGGTAGGCACCAGCCCTACTGGTTTTGTAAGGTCAGTCAAGGGTTCTGAATTCCTCCTGAGGGCAAGAGAGAATCCTGGAAAGGTCTTTAAGAAAAGTTTTGTTTTTGTATTTGCATTTTAGAAAAACTCCCCTGGCAGCACAGTTGAAAATAGATTGGAAAAGAGCCTGATTTAGAGGCAGAAAAACCAATTAGAAGGCAATTATAATGCAAAATGTTATGAGTTAATGCATTAAGTACAAGACTGGAAAGAAGAGTTGGAGAACTATTTAGAAGGTAAAATTGGTAGGACTTAGTGATTACTGTCAGTCTGAGGAAAGAGGCAGTAGTTCTAAAGCTGAGGGTGGCTATGCTGCTCTCTGTGGAGAGAGGGAACACAGGAAAGGAGAGAGAGAAGGAATTTCCTTTTTAAGTTTTATATATGGGACCTCTCATATCGCATAGGGTTTCCTAATAAAGATAACCAGGTGGCTATTTGAAACCCAGATTTAAAATTCTTAAGTATAACTAGAAAGTAAAGAGAGTGGAGAAATCAACTTATGCAAGGTTGTTTACTGTGAACATCTACATAGTCCTATGGTATATGGTAAAGGTATATGGTCTGAATAAGAACTAAACATAGAGACCTCAGAAGATGTCATTGTTTAAAGTGCCATAAAAATGGTGCTTTGACATGTTCTTAAAGGCAGTGATAGAGAAAGTAAATAGTGGAAAATAAGTGTCATAGAAACTAAGGAACAAGAGAGATTAAGAGAGACCCAGTGTATACATAAAAAATGTCTGAAAATCTACACATTAAATCGTCAGTAGTGGCTAGCTCTGAGATGTGGGTTGAAGAGAATGACAAACAGAATTTTAACTTTATATTTGAAATTTTAGTAAAAGTACTTTATATTTCTCTGTACTATTTTTACAACCTCTTATGAGCATATACTTATCTTAAAATAAAAAGTGAAAAAGTCATGTTAAAATGTCATGACCAACTGGAAATGAAACATAAATCAATGAAATAAGCTTAATCAGAACCAAAAGAGCAGGGAAAGGGCAACACGGAGTAGTCAACAATGCTATATAGCAGACTGGTCAACAAAGATAAGGACTGACAGAACCCTTATATCTTGGTATTTAGATTTGGTCTCAAGTGACCTTATTAAAAGCAGTTTCAACAAAAGGCCAAAGCGGAAGCTTTACTGCAGTTGTTAGGAAGTGGAAAGTGATAGCGTGAAGAGCTAGCGTAGTAATTCATCAAGGAGAATCTTGAGTATAGAGGAAGAGAGATATGTGGATAAGGACTTAGGGTACAGGTGAGTGAACTGCTCAAGATCTTATGGTCGCAAGACAGATATCCATGCAAGCGTCCTTAGTCATGGAGGGTTATTGCAAGTCACCTAGGAATGTGAAGTAGCATAGGGAGTTGACTTACCAGCCCCAACTCATGCCAGATCCCAACTTTTCTAAAACTGGGATTTGCAGGAAGTTTTATAAGGAATTGAAGAAGTCACTCAGCAAGACTTTTTGGGGGGAAGAGACCTGAACCTATTTATATGCTGGAAGTAGACACAAGTAGAGGGCAAGAGTTCTACAGTACAGAGAACATGTTGAGGTACTTAAAGGCATGTACCGTACCTTTAAGTTGGAAAGTAAACACAACTACTTCTGGAAATGAAGTTTTATACAAAATATAAAACTTGTCATGTTCCAAAGGATATATTTTAAACACATATACACACTAGAAAAAGTGAAATAAAGTGATAAAAATAAGCTAGTAAATTTCTTTTTTCTTCTTCTTCTAAAGCCGAACAACAACTTATCCTTACACAGAAACGCAGATGTACAGCCAAAACACTGGAGGGAATTACTTTGATACGCAAGGGAGTTCTGCACAGGTGACTACCGTGGTCTCATCCCACAGTATGGTGGGCACTGGTGGGATTCAGATGGGCGTCACGGGAGGACAACTCATCAGCAGCTCCGGGGGAACCTATCTGATCGGCAATTCAATGGAGAATTCTGGTCACTCCGTGACGCATACCACTCGGGCCTCCCCAGCGACAGTAAGTATTTGAGTTTTTATTTGTTTAATTTAGCCTCTTGGTAGCCACTATTGACATTTTCCAATATAGGGAGAAAGAAACGACACAGACTGGGCTGGGGCAACAAAGTGTTAGGTTTAATATTGTCGTATTAATCCAGAATGTAGTATGTGTGCTATTATGCAGAATGTTCCTGATATGCACTCCACAATTATATGAATTTGGAAGTTTTCATTAACAGTAGGAGAAAAGAGAGGGGATTCTCACTCATTAATACTAACTTTAATAGGTTTTCTTCAATGATATTCAGTAAAATCCCTTAAATTTCTGCCCAAAGAACTTACTTTTATATTATGTTGATTTACACTGGCTTTTTATGAGATAAAAACCAAAAAGTAATATACAGAGTAAAATATCATTTAGTTTGGAAATTTCACATCTTTCACCAGTAATATTTATACTAGCTAATTGCCAGAGAAGTTACTTTATGAAGGGCAACATTTCCCACACCTTAGACATTTAAATTTGGCCATATTCTCATGCCACCTATACTGTTCATTTAATATATTTTTTAGTTGATTCACTTTTAAAAGAGAAAATGATACGTATGTTTTCTAAGTTATATTAAAATCCACTCTTTAAAAGTAAATTAAAAATGTTTACCCATGTGCCATTTTTTATTCTACCAAAGAGTCAGTGGTGTAGATAATTAGGGGAGCAATGATCTAGGTCAGTGGTCGGCAAACTTGTGGCTCGGCAAACCGCAGCTTGCGAGCCACATGGGGCTCTTTGGCCCCTTGAGTGTGGCGGTATTTTGTGGAAAACCCACACTCAAGGGGCCAAAGAGCCACAGGTGGCTCACGAGCCGCAGTTTGCTGACCACGGATCTAGGTAGTTCCAATGAAAAATATTTGTGTTGGCTCTGATCATTGCTATAAGCCAATAGCATCTTAGGAACACACATATTTGAGTTTTCAAGTTTTTAGAATTTAATAAATACAATTATTTTGACACAATATATTTTAATATAGTGAAATGATGTCACAGAAATGGTCATAGAAAGCTTGTAGAATTTGAAATCATCAAACTCTGTCACCTGAGCTTTCTATTTTCACCTCAACTAAGCTTATAAAAAGACTGTAGTCATTTAGAACTGCCTAGCTAAAGTAGCAGTGGGATTGATTTTCTAGATGTCCGATGTAAAAGGAGCCTGGGGATTTGAAATAAGCACAACCATCCCTTTTTTTTATCTTACCGTATACTTTGTTTTTATAATGAAATAGAGGTAGAAAGAAATTTGTTAGAAAATAATAATATGAGGAACTTTACATTTTTCATTTTATGGATTTTCAAGATGTAACATGTACTTGGTAAGTACTTTATACATACTTTTCTGTCTGTAACGATTACGTGTTTACACTTTCATCATTTAGTGCCTTTTCCCTAATCCATTCTTTGAAGTTCTTTACTTCTAGCTCACTTTTTCTTACTAACATCAGAACAGTAGCTATTCTCAGTGGAGAGTTCCTTTTTTGTAACCTTTTCTTTGTGTTTTTGGATTATTTCTTATGTATATTTTGTCTCTTGTTTTCTTAACAATAGGTACTAACAATAGATATGGCATGTCTAAACCTTTTAGTCCCAATATATTTATGTAGATTATAAACTAAATGATACCCTTTTTGCACCTCAGTTCACCTATCGATAAAATAAGTGGTTACATAGATTAAGCAATTTCCTCCCAGCTTTACAATCATAATGTTCACAAAGGAATTGTAAAATGTCCTAGATGTAAAAATAACTATCTTTCCCATAACATAAAAATAGATTCCAGTACTTTGTAGTGCTCCTGAGAAGGGTCACCCAAAAAGTCATTTGCAGTGGGAAGGGAAGTACTTGCCACTATCAAGGCCTTAGGAAAACTAAAAAATGAAGAGAAAGAGTATTTTCCCATTTTTGTTTCATCCACCCTCTCATGATAGCATACCATGTCTCCAGCCTCATCCTTCCCCTACTTTATTTTCTCCAGGCGTTTCTGTTTACCTTCACACTGATTTCTGGCTCCCTGTTAAACATACTTATCAACGGGAAATGTGTTAACTAGATTTATTAGTGCTGTTACTAAGTTAACTGAATTGATTATTCCAGGTCATGTGAATACAGGTGCAAACATTAACAGGGTAAATTTATTATTTGACGTTTTTTCTATATACAGTATGAAAACGTGGCATTTCTCCTTCAGTTATCCATTACATAAATTTGATGCATGATTTCTATTATATTAGTTGGTAAATTAAACTAATATTAAAAATAAAATAACAGAATTATAACAACTGGAAATAGTGGGAAACTACTGAAAGTACCCCACCACTTCATAGTATCAATTGTATATATTAATTTACACGTTTTAAAATGCATTCATATTTAAGATTTTGTTAAAGATGGTTTTTTGTTTTTCATTTTTATAAGAAAATTTCCCTTTTAGCAAGAGGAGTGTAAAAGTTAAATAAAAAGATAACTTTTGCCTGGAACGATGATAGGTGCCCTCATCAGAGCACATATGATAGTGCCATGTGATAGATTTTTATTATCTAAATATGCATCTGCTAGTGTTACTTGTATTTCTTACCAAATTTATTTCCCTTTTAGTTCCCCTCTCAATGGTGCTAGAGATCTTCATCTACTTCTTTCACAGAGACCTGGTGGTTCTGTTTGCATTTTCACATCTGTTACTATAGTGAAGTTAACAAAGTTTGGGTGCCATGAAACCTATTTAAGATTTCCTTCCATCCTCCTTTTGCCAAATGTTAGAATATTTGTAGCTTTTTGGTTGTTTAGATTGTTAAAACTCAGAGATTTTTTGATAAGTGCCCATGTCATCAAAGGAAATTTACTTATTTTTATGTATCAGTTTCATTCACTATAGAACCATTCAAAGAATTTATATGAGCACAATCTTTTTAAAATTTTTTTTATTGCATTTATTGGGATGACATTCAGTTGTATTGAATTTATTAGGGTGAAATTATGTAGGTTTCAGGGGTACAATTCTATAATATATAATCTGTATTGTATTATGTGTTCACCACTCAGTCAAACCTCCTTCAGTCACCATTTATCCCCTCTTGACTCTCTTCTGCCTCCCTCTCCACCTCTTTTCCTCTGTTAATCACCATACAGTTGTCTGTGTCTGTGAGCACAATCTTTAACAACTTGTTGGTCAACACTCAAGCCATTTCTTTCCAAATGTTGAGCCAGATTGTGCCATATAAATTCAGTTCTTCTATCTGTTTAATAGTCAACCTGTCAGCATGCCTGATGCAACTGACTGTATAGGAGAAGCCTATTCTGTAGACACAATTCCTGACTGAAATTGGGCTGTTTCTTAAGAACCTCTAATAAGTGAAATGTATAGTTAATTAACTTAGTTGAGGTAAGACTAGTTAAATATGGGTACTTGGAAATATCAAAAACCTATCACCTTTATTCAGTTTCCTGCTCTGGTTCTCTGAATAATTACTTAGACTCTCTCTTACATTTGACCTCTGTCTGTACTGAAATACTTTGATTTGAATTTATTAGGAATAATTTCCTGCCACAAAGAAAACTTTACTCTAGTGTACAAACCACTTTCTCAAGATACGGCAATTGCCGTGACCAGTTTGGCTCAGTGGACAGAGCGTCGGCCTGTGGACTGAAAGGTCCCAGGTTCGATTCCAGTCAAGGGCATGTACCTTGGTTGTGGGCATATCCCCAGTAGGGGGTGTGCAGGAGGAAGCTGATCGATGTTTCTCTCTCATCGATGTTTCTAACTCTCTATCCCTCTCCCTTCCTCTCTGTAAAAAATCAATAAAATATATTTAAAATAAAAAACATATGGCAATGAAAAAAGATAATGATTTGAAATTGAAGCCACTGCTAAGAAAAATAAATGATTAGCATTTGAATATTTTCTTGCCTAGTCTAATATTCAATATAAAACCAGAACCATCTTTCTCATACTAGAAGGATCTCTGAATCATTTATGGACAACTTTTATTTGAGCGTGTGATTTACTTTAGTTTTATAACTTTAAATGAAAATATATATTTTATAAAAATGTTTTAGAATTTTATTTTTGCTTGTGCATTGTAAAAGTTGTCCATGTTAAAGGTACCTAAAAATGTCAGAATTTTTCAAAAGATTATGATGGTAACAAATTAAATTTTATTTGATGAATATGTTATGGTACACAGTACCAATTTTTAAATTACCATGTGTGTACAAATTACATATATATATGTTTTACATATATAAATATATACACACATTTAAAAGGCATTTCTGCTGATAGTATTAAATAAGAATATTCAAAAACATTATGTAACTTTTTTGTTAGAACATCTCTGGATATGAGTTCTGCTGAGTTACTACTAGAATAAATGTTTTACATTCACTAAATTAATTCTAGGGATCTAATTATTATTAATATTTTAGTAACACATGACATTAAGGTAAAAGAGTTGTGTGTGCCTATAGTTATAATTTTGAACTTATTATACTTTGATCTTTCTTCTAACTACATTACCAAGTTTCTTGTGTGTTTTCCTTCATTTGAAATTCTAATTTATTTTTCTTCATTATTTTTCTGTAAGTGATATAACTTACAGAATTTTAGAATTTTGAAACCTGAAAACAATATGCATTTGAATATCAAAATTTTGTGACTGTAGTAGGTGATATTTTGTGCTTATCAAAACACAGTTTATCTTACACCACACTGTTCAGTAATTAACAATTTGCTTTAAGGAATTTCATTTACTCACTACTCGATAAAATAACATTTGTATTCTTATAATTAGATGCTTATTATGGAGGGTGTTTTTCTTCTTGTTTGTTAAATAAGGTTATACTAATCACTGTTGAGACTGTGATATGAAAGCTAAGTTTTACATCTTCCTGTGTATTCATTTAGTAATTATATGTGTTAAGTGGCTTTTGCTAAAATTGGGTTCCACCAAGGGGCACAAGGAAAATATGTTGAAACTAAAATTGTTGGTATCTCTCCCTCTTTTGATTAATATAAAATATTGTCATTTCGCCAAAACCGGTTTGGCTCAGTGGATAGAGCGTCGGCCTGCGGACTGAAGGGTCCCAGGTTCGATTCCGGTCAAGGGCATGTACCTGGGTTGCGGGCACATCCCCAGTAGGAGATGTGCAGGAGGCAGCTGATCGATGTTTCTCTCTCATCAATGTTTCTAACTCTCTATCCCTCTACCTTCCTCTCTGTGAAAAAATCAATAAAATATATATATAAAAAAATATTGTCATTTCTTTCAATTACTTGGGTGAAAATTTGAATGACCATACGTTACTATATAAGTAAAAGTTTGGCCTACCTTTCTCAATTTATAGAAAGTTAAGAATTCATTTAAAAATTATAGATACTTTTATTTTTTTATCTTTGGGTTTATGTGTTTATGGACTTAGTGTAGGGAATTTTTTTTTCTAAGTTGAATATGTATAGCGCCTCAGAAAATAACTTTGCCTTCTTATTCCTTTGCAGGTCCCTATGGCCACTTGCTTTGTTTTAGATTTTTAATTAATTTATTTATGTGAATTATACATTCTTAAATTGCACAATTAAAAAACTATAAGAAAGTGCATAATGTAGTCTCCTTCCCAGCCCTATTCCTCAGTTCTTTTCCTTAAAGGCAACCACTGTTACCAAGTTCTTTTTAGTGTCATTCTAGGGATAGTCCATGAATATATAAGTAAAATGCCTTTCTCTCCCTCTCTCATTACCATTTTTAAAATCTAAATGATGATAAAAATACTGCATCTTGCTTTTTTTTTTACCTAGCAGTATATCTCAGACATTTTTTTTTTCATAACAGTACTTGAAGGGCTTCCTTATATTTGTGGGAAATGACTATATTAGAAGGAGCTGAGCTGCCCGTCTATCTTACCAAAGGGGGAAAAAAAGTGAAAATAATGTTGGATTATTGATTATAGCTATATAGAGATAGAAAAACAATATAGTCACGTGAGATAAAAACTTCTGTCTAATTATCATATATAAAGATATGCTTAGAAAGAATTTTTAATTTAATTTTAGAAGAGTGCATAAATTATGTATAAATCAGTTCTATTTTTCTGTTTTCCTGTGTCCCGTTTTCCTTCAGCCAATGTGAGCCCTCAAATGAAACTCCTCAGACAGAATACCACGAATCTTCTGCTTCCTACACTAAATCCTAAATTGACTGAAGGTTCTGGGACCTCATTTTTAAAGCACTTAATAAAATGGGACTTTGAGTGACTTGTAGTCTCAATCACTTCATCTAGATTCCATTTAGCTGTCAGTCAGTTCACACTGCTCTGGCCTTGAAGCTGATAAGATCTAGAGGCAGTAATTTTACGGTTAAAGCTGTAAGACATTCCACTCCTGGAAATCTTGATAAACTAGAAGGTTAAGACAAACAGAATGACAGGGGCCTCCGCCTCTCCTGAGCATAGCTGATGGATTCCCCTGAATTTCTAAAGCAAAATATAACGAGTAATTTTAATTTTTAGCTATTTCACACTGAAAAAAAAACATTTCAGAACATTTACTAGAAATGATTATATTCTATTTCATGTGAAATCTAGATTAGGAAAGGTTAATGATGTTTATGAATTCTACTTGAAATATGGAAGTAAGTTATGTTCCAGATGACCTCTGGTATAACGTTAGCTTAATCCTTATATTTAGAAATCAAATTTCAAATTAGTTTACTTGTTTGAAATTACTATACATTTTAAAGGCAAAGAACCACTAATGTTTCACTCATGGAAACCAGGTAATCTAGATAAAATATCTAATGTATTGGTGGCAAATTAAAATACACTGTGGTCTGTGAAATACATGAGTCAATATTAGACGCATATAATTTTAATACTGCCTCTCCACTGGCCCATGTCTTTTAATTTAATGAGTGAAAATAAACACATGCCTGTGTCCAGTGTCAATTCTCAAATGAGAGGGATCTGTATGTCCCCATGTTTATTAGTTCATACCCCAAAAGCATGATTACCACTTCCTCAGCGTGCATTAAGGGAGTTGTATTTATTGGTCACAGAATTACTCTGGTTTCCTTTAAAATCTAGCTATTTGTTTGATTATAACTCTAGGTGTCTGTAAATTCCATGGACTAGGAGTTCTGTAATCTAACTTCAGACTGTTAGAAATAATTTTACACATTTATTTTAAATTCACTTACTATCAATTTTAGTAACTTTTGCATCTACCTTGTAAGAAAGAAACTGTGTTTTCAAAATTATAGGAAAGATACATTTAAACAAGAGAAGAAATATAATATAAAAATAGAGAGGAGGTACGTAGATCAGAATTTTCAGATGATATGATTGTTCACCTTGATAAAAATCATGGAGAATCAAATGAAAACTATATCAAAAAGAAAAGTTAATAAGGTGACTGAGTATAAGATAATATACAAAGAAATCAATAGCTTCTCCATATGTAAAAAAGCAGTAGTTAGAAAATATAATGGAAGCAAAGATCTCATTTTACGAAAATATAATGGAAGCAAAGATCTCATTTTTTAAAAATTCAAAATATACCAGGCAATAAACTAATAATATATGTGTAAAATTCATCTGCTGAATAAAAATTTTAAAAATCCGAAGGGGCACAAAAAGAAGCTTTTATATTTGAAAGGGAAGTTTTAGTATTGAACAATTTGAATTTCCCTAAATTAACGTAAAATATTTCAGTATGATCCCAATCAAAATACCAAGAGATTATTTTCTTTTAGAGGGAAGGCTGTTTATACAAGTAAAAATACAAGAATAATGTAGAAAATTCTGTAAAAAGAAAAATAATGAAAGGTTATAATAAAACAGAATTGTCTAGGCACAGTAATAGAAGAGTATAGACCAATACAATAATAAACTAAAAGGCCACAAATTAGCCAAATCCATATGGGAACACAATATATATTAGACTGTTGAAAGTTTAAAGAATGAAAACTGGCATTACACTTGGTAAAGATTTTTAGAAATATTCTAATTCAGTATTTTGGAAAGTGAATGTTTTGTATTTGTACTCATGTACTTAGAGTCTGGATTATTTTCTTTAGTTATTCACTCTCTCAAACATTTACTGAGTGTTAGGTTAGGTGGCTCAGGAGTCGGGGAAGGAAATAAAGAGAGTTGATCAGAAAAGGAAGGAAGGAAAGTTTATTCTGTGTCGCCAGGAGACCCACGTTCCCCCAAGGACAGGGCACATGGATTCACGCCAACAGGGAGGGGGGTGTTTTTTTTGTACTGAGGTTGGGTGAGGGACGGGGACATGAGCTGAGGTATTCAGCTGAGGAAGGTTCAGCTGCAGGGGTCAGCCAGGTATTCAGGAAGGAGTCAGTATCTGTGTGGGGGTCCTGGAGAAGCCAGTATCTGTGTCTGGCATGCTGATCTGTTAGAAATGCCAGGGAGAGTCCATTATCTCGTCACATGTCTGCATGTATTCCATTCTGGGCTCTCTCCGACCTAACACTGAGCAATCACCTTGACCAGGCATTGTGCTTCAAAGATTATAAAGGCTTATAATATGGGTAATGGAGCTAGTTTCAACGCCAAAAGGTATCTAATCCTTCAAGGTAAAAATGAAAATTCACAAGTAGCCCCAAACTTCTTTTAAGTTGTTAAATTTCATCCTCTCCCTCACCACATTTTTTTTAAATCACAAATTTTAATAAATTGCAAATTGATTAACTTTAGATTCACCAAAATTGTGCTTACTAGTATATTCTTATTTTGTTGCTAAAAACAAATTGGAAAATTGCCTAAAAGTTGAGTGGGATTGAGTAGCAAGAGAATGAAAGAAAAGCAGAAATCTAAATAATACATAGACTTCAACATTGCCCTTTTAATAAAGTTAGCTAGACCCATTGTAGGAGTATCCATTACCTCCCGGCTTACTTTCCTTAAAGTAGTAATTGCAGTCTGACCCCAGAAAAGAAAAACAATTTCATCATGTTTTAGTGCAGTGGTACTCGTACTTGAGTATGCATTCTCTGAAGCATTGGTTAAACACATCCCTGGACCCCAACTGAGGGCCTTTTATTTATTGTTTTTTATTCAGTGTGGAGAAGAGCCCAGGATTTGTATTTCTTACAACTGCCCAGATTAATCTCCTAATGCTGATCCAGGATCATGCTTTGTTAAAACTTCTGTTTAGTAATTATATAGATTTAAGTACAGAGTGAACATGTTCTTAGTATTCAGGATAATCTGCAAAAGGCAGACAGCATGGATGGACCTGGAGAGTATTCTGCTAAGTGAAATAAGCCAGTCAGAGACAGACAGATAGCATGTGATCTCACTTATATGTGGAATTCAATGAATAAAATAAATTTACTAACAAAATAGAAACAGAGGCATGGATACATGGAACAGACTGACAGCTGTCAGTGGGAAGGGGAGAGACTAGATGGAAGAAGGTGAAGGGATTAACCAAAAAACATATAAGCATCACCCTTATAGTTTTGGCCAGAGGGAGGAGGGAGCAGGGACTGGGGGAAAATGGGGACATATGTAATAGTGTCAACACTAAAAATCAAAATAATAAAATAAAAATAAATCTTACATTTGAAAATGTACGCTTGGCCTTGAATCCCATCATTTAAACCTAACCCAGCAAGTTCCTGAGGGTTAATCTAGTCCTGAGTGCTTATGCAATTGATGTGTCAGAAAATTGTTTTATTGTCAGGAACTGGTAAGGTCAGTCTCATAGGGTCCTGGTGAGAGTGAGGGATTTGGGCTCTACAGAATGATCAGAGGAAGCCCAAAACAAGCCTTGGTTTCAGTACACTAACTTAAAACAAATGTTCTCAGAACATGTTCAATTTATGCTATTTTCTTATCCAAATATTTTTCCCATAAATATTTTAGGATAATTTCAGGTTGAAAGAATAATAATTTAAAATTATTCTCTAGATGTCATAAGATCATCAACGACTAAGAAAGATTTCATATAGTTAAACATTTGCAAGACCTAAAACTACAAATGCTTAGGAAGATTAAGATTTTGTCTTTAGCTAATTTCTGGTTCAAGCTGAGATGAAAAGCAAAGCTGGCTGGGTGTTTTTTCTGGGTATTTCTAATTATTTTAAGAGTTAGAAAATCTATCCTGAATCTCTAGTCAAGCCTCTTTACAACATTGCTGTGGAGCAAGGTGTATTTATATGTTGATTTGTATATTATTTGAATATGCAAATTAAAGAACAGAGTGCTATTCTGAGACTTAGCTTCAGTGGGGGCAGTTCTATCTACATTACCAGGCCGCCTGTGCCCAAGAGGCACCTATAGTCCTTGAAGAAGGGTTCCATTGACTGTAAGGGAGCTAATTAAATTCCTTAATGCAGAGCATTCAGAGTTTGGGGGCCACAACCTACAATGAGAAATATCTTTACAGTGTGACGCAGTGTTTATATACATATATGCATGCATACATTCATGAGTACACATTTATACACACACACACACATACATACATATACTGGTATGTGACTATGTATATGCACATGTACATTCATATGCAGATGATTGAAACCAAAGTTTCATGAAACAATACTTTATCCATATACTGTGTGGAAGGACCTCTGATTATTTTCCTCTCCATTTGACATCTTTAATTTTTAAAACATGCTTGTCAGGACCCACATAATTGATTTCATAATTCACAAATGGGTTGCACTTTTCATTCTGAAAGGAATGCCCTGGACAAATTGAATAGGAGATCAAAGCATTCCCAATGCATATTGGAGAGACCTGGCTGCACTCTCCACAAGTGCCAGGTGATTCTAACAACTTTCTAGGACCAAACTTTGAAAAAACCTGTGTTACAGTGATTATACAGACTAAATGCAAAGTGAAAGTGTTCTTTGCTTTGGTGGTCCTGGTTCAAGTGCTTCCTGTAGAAAGTCACCCCTCCCCCACCCCTACCCCTACACACATGCACATATACTTCCCCGGAGAGGCTGCCATTTGTAACAGGAGGAAGGGTAGTGGCTGCAGGCTCATGCTGGCAATCACAGATACCTTTTCTGAACAGCAGCTACCAAATAGAAATATTTCTGTCTTACTTGAGGTCTCAGATGCAAACTAAATGTAAAGTCTTAGCATTTAGGTGAGAAATTACCCAAAAGGAAATTTTCAATCTTAAGTGTGTTTTCTTCATTGGTTTCTCCAAAGCATTTGCTGCTCTCTCAGCAGGAAACAAAAATGCTGTTTCTCTAAGAAAGTGGTAACTGGTGAGGTTAACAGAGTAACCTATATTAATAAGAAAATGCAGCATTATACATTAAGGATAACTATTTTTATGATGATTAAAATTTAACTATCCATTCAAATCATTTTGTTGCCTTTTAACTTGATCACTTTGAAATAATTTTAAAATTATGCTTATTAATCCTATTTAAACCCTTTCCTATTAGAAAGTAAATCTTGTTTGTTAGTAGTAAATCATTTAGCAAATATTAATTTTACAAGCCACTCTTCAGAAGGTAGTTTTATTAAAACAATGTGTGGTATTTCCACTTGATTTACATTCATGTTATATTTGCATAAAATGGAAATGATGCTGAATTTAGAGAAATAAATATTGGATTCCAATCTCATAGTTAATACCTGTGTGATCTAAAGAAAGTCCCTCAATTTCAGAGAGCTTCAATTTTCTAACCTGTGGGAAGGAGATCATATTGCTTGCATTTCCTATTTTGCAAAGTTGCTGTGCAGATCAAATGAGAAAGGCTTTATAAAGCATCAAGCATATAGCATTACTTTTATTTTTAAATCACTTTAACAGTTCTAGAACGGAAATTGTTTTACCATAAAACCAATTTTAATTATAATGGTAGTTGAATACATCAATCTTGACCTTTAGTATTTAAAAAAGATTAAAGAGCCATTTAGAGTCAAGAGAAATATGCCTTGACCTATAAAGACAATGAGTAAGATGATATAATTGTTCTTTTCCTTCTGTCTTATTAGCATGTAATGGAGTGACTGGTCAGTATTTACATTAAGAGAAACTGCTAATTGTCCACATATATGATATTCTGTTTGGGCTATTGCATAGATTTACATAAATGTGTTCCTCAGGATTTTCCAGAAAGGACCAATTATTTTTTAACCCTCACTTGAGGATATGTTTTTCATTGATTTAGAGAGACAGGAATGGAGAGGGAAAGAGACAGACAGACAGACATTAATGTGAGAGAGAAACATCCATCAGTTGCCTCCCGCAGATGCCCTGAACAGGAATTGAACCCCCAGCCTGGGTATGTGTCCTGAACAGGGATCAAACCCACAACGCTTTGGTGCCTGGGACGGTGCTCCAACTGCTGAGCCGTTCCAGGCAGGCAGGACCTATTTTTCTAAGAAGTCATGTGCCCATGGTGGCTGGGATGGTTATTTTTCTTACCTCCTCTTTCACATAGGAAATTTCTAAGTCCCACCCACTCCAATAATCTCAGTGCTCTGTAAGCTTATTTTTCAGGCTAAACATGTCATCTCAAATGGAGCATCCCACCAGTGGATCTCAGAATAGTTGCCACAGCTTCTTATCTGATTATGAGGCAATAGTGCAGGGTCATCATGAACCCGTCTAAACTCCCAAGCGGCATGAATCCTCGCATGAGAGAATCATGGAGAGGATGTATATACCTTTGGCAACTCAGTCTTATGATGATTATTTAATAAGAGATACAAATGTATGCTATAGCTTAGTTCAGAGAGTTGACTTTTAAAAAATAACCTAAGGTATAATTATAGTCTAAAACTTAATTAGTTAAAACAGAAAATGGAAACTATTTACTTACCATGCCAACTTTTTAATTGTAAAAGAAAAAACAACAACCATGAATCCTTTAGTCATAAAAATGTACTATTAAATAGAAAAGGGCAAAAGGACTTTGTTAAAAAATTAAAAAAAAATCCAAGGAAAAGGTTAGATAGATAGATAGATAGATAGATAGATAGATAGATAGATAAAATGCAGCAACACTCAGCAAGACAGATATCACTGAGGCCTCAAATTAGTCTTTCAGGTTGTCACAGGGCTGCCTGCTAATCTGATTATAATAGTTTGCAGGAGAGTTGGAATTTCAATAACAGAATGATCAGTATTCTTAGAATAGAAATCATGCAGCAGAGAAATGAACAGGAAAACATTTTAGAATCTATTCATGTCAATGTGTTTGATAGGTGTATTTGAAATGTTATAATCGCACAGTAATGAAATGAAGATTCTTGTGTTCATTTCAAGTAAAAATAAGGCACTGCCAAGTTTTCTGCCTCAAATTTCCCACCTTTAAATCTTTAATTCAGAAATAGATTTATATTCACTCCTTCTTTTCACTGCTCCCTTTACCATAGCTTCCAAGGTGTTTTCCTGTCTCTAGATTTTTACCCTCCCTACATCAATATATAAAGTGCTATCATATCAGATTTATTCCCTTTATAAAAATTTTCCAACCATGTTTTATTTCCTTTTTAAAAAATAACTTTTTTAATTGAAGTTATGTTTTAAAGGTCTGTCTAACTTACCTATCCCTAAAGGAACTTGATCCTTCAGCCAATTTTACTCTTCCTTGCATTTACATTCTGCCATCTTATCTCTGTGCCTTTCTTCATGCTACCTAAAATGTTCACCAAAGTGCCCCTATTGGAATACCAGGCATTGTCAGTCCTGTGCTAAAGAACCACCTTACTTACCCGTGCTGTCTCTTTAACCTTATCAGCAAGAAGTAATTCTCCTCTCCTTCCCTCCTTATGTATTCTAGTAATACTTAATTATTTAATTCATTCTGCTTCCCTTTAATCATGTAGAGGGAGAGAAAGTGAGACATTCCTTATATATACGTAGATACACTGTGTCCCTCTTACCACTTAGGTGGTGATGTGTTGTAATCTGGTTGACAGGGCTGTTAAATATCTTTGCAAACATTTCTGTCTCCCTTCTCCCCTCACTCCCTCCCTCTATTTCTCCATCTCTCTCTATCTCTTCATCGCTCTCTCCACAAACACCCTCACACACAGAGCTAAATGCACCTTGTATACAAATGGGGTTTTATGTTCACTGAAACGGAATGAAATCTCATGAAACTCTACTAGTCTGATGAAGTTCCCATTATTGTAGCAAGCACCATACCAGTCAGTAAGTTGTTTTATATTGGGGTGGGGGAAGTTATTTTTATTGTGAAAAAACAAAACCCTACATATTTCTTGAATTTGAATCACTTTTAAATTCTAACTAGCTGATAATCTAGTAATTGAATCATTTTTATTATATGAAACTACAGTGATATCTTTGTTGAGATTAGAAACATTTCTTTAGAGGATATATGAGAATATCATGATGAACATTTGGGCCAGTGATCTTTTGGAGCCATGAACCTACTTTAAAGCAAATGTCCCATCTGTCTTACCTGATTATCATTTCTTACCTTAAATATGACAAGTTATGTGTACTATGGGAAGTAATTTAGTACTAAGTATATTTCTAGCCAGGAGAATTCTTAAGTTTTTCCTAAGGACTGGACTTAAGTTTTGAATGATCTACCGTAAACTGGAAGCATATGATCTCCCCAGTTCACTCTGGTCTCACTATTTTATTTGGGGTGTAAAATGCTGAAGTCTGACATCTTTTTCTTGAGATTGGTTTAATCGCCAGAAGCTTGAATGCAAATATCTAACACATAATAATGGAAAAGTTAACAAATTAATTTAACTTTCAATGGACCTAGTAGAAATTTATCCTAATCCATTATCATGATTTATTTAGATAGTTTGCTGTCTCTCTATCCAACCCCTACTCATATACATAGATATGGATAGCCCCCATGAAACTATGACAAGACCAATAATCCATTTGGAATATTACAGCTGATTAATCCTCCATAACTGTATGTCAAATATTTGCCTCATTTTTACTCTTCTTCCCTGATTTTACATTGTTCCTCTAACTTCTCTTTTGCCCTCACTTTCTGTAACACATTCCTATGGATGTTAATGTCATCTCATACTCTTGTCCTCTGAAAGCTTCTATTCAATCATTTATTGGGTACATTTCAGACTTACACATTTTAGCCTTCAACTGGCAGGGCGTGGTCTGTTATACCTAATAAAACCCATCTGACTTTATCTGAAAATGGACATTTTCAGACATCCCACACTTCCCTTAAAACCTTAATGACATTTCTTCTTTCCTGACTCTTACATACCAATAACTAATCCCAACCTGTTATTTCAGCCTCACTTCTCACCTGTCCCATATGTCACACCCTACAAACTGGACTCCTCGACATTTCACAAACTGTGTTTCCTGCCTCCCAGCTTTATTGAGTCCATTCTTCCTTTCTACAGTGTCCTAACCCCCACTTCTGAGAGTTCTCCATCTTTTAAAGCATTGAGTTCTGAATTTGGGGAGTCTATAAACTCTGAGAAAATGAATCTAAAATTTTGTAGACTGTTCTTAAATACATTTTTCTAAGTAGAGGGGTCATAATTTCTATCACATCCTCAGAAGCAGACTAAGACTCCCTCAAAAGTTAATGAATAAAGAAGTTTTCATTTTCTTCTACATCTCTGAACTACTCTTTTATTTTTGACACATATGGCTTTGTTTAATTTTACATTTGTACATACATATGCCATACCCTGTATCTCTTGCCAGATTATAATATCCTTGGGTTATGAATTTTTTATCACAATTCCCTGCACACTGTGTAATATATGATGGGTGCACAGTTACTGTGTAATAAATTAAACCTATCTTGTAAAAAATAGATCAGGGCTGTGATCCTTTCATGAGATAAGAATTCTCTTCAATGTTTTCATTGAATAAATATGATAAATACATGTTATGTATTTTTTGTATGCTTTTCTGTAATTCTTATCTTAGCTAGGTGGTCACTAAATGCTATGGCTTCTATTGGGACTAATTAATGCCTCAGAGAACTCATGGGTATTTGGATCCGGTGAGCTTCCAAGTGGGTTCCAGTGCACTTGCTCATAAGCTGGTCTTCTGCTTCAATCAACTTTTATTTCTTGCTTGTCCTATCTTCCCATGTTTCCTCCTTTTGTTGCTTGCCTCTCCAAACTCAGTATGGGCCTAAGTCAGGGCAGAATATTTCTACAGCCAAAATAAATAGTTCATTTTAAAAATATATATATTTTTATTGATTTCAGAGAGGAAGATAAGGTCAAGGTAGAAACATCAATGATCAGAAAGAATCATTGATCGGCTGCCTCCTGCACACCCCACACTGGAGATTAAGCCCACAACCCAGGCATGTACCCTGACCAGGAATCTAGCCATGACCTCCTGGTTCATAAGTCTATGCTCAACCACTGAGCTACGGCAGAAAGAGTCCATTTTTTAATTCTGTATTACAAAGGGACAAAAGGAACTAAAATTCTCAAGGTCCAAATAATTCTAGAAAGTCGGCATATCTCTAGGGAGCCCAGTTTGAACCAAGGCATTTTCTGGACTTTATGACTCCCTCAAAGCTCTTCAAAAGCTGGCCCTAAGTAAGAGGAACACTTCCTAATACCCTGGCCCCCTCGGGAGTGTCTGGAAGTCTGAGATCACTGTAGAGTAGCAACATAGCAATAGAAGCAGATCATCTAACTTCTCTTCTTTTCTTCTGAAAAATAAGTGCTCTTTTATCCAATTTTAAATTACTGATTAATAAACCCAGACATGGATTTCTCCCTCATTGTTGCTCAGCTATTACATTCCTGATAGTTTTGACCTTTCATCTAAATGTATAAAATTAAACGATACAGATCATATTATTTTTATTTAGTACACTGAACTCTAACCTCAAAATTTCCTCCCTCAAACTCTAATGAAACTGTAGGTATTTTGGCAAATTAAACTTTTGAGCAAATGCTTCCCAGAAGTGATTGAAAGTTATTCTAGCTTTTTAAAAATGTTTTCTCTTATAAAAGAAGAGCATTTATTGATGCCCTTTTAAGAGATCCTTTACAATTTTACAGTATAACATTTCAGTGAAATGTTTGTTTACTCATTAAATTTCTGTTACTCTTTCTGTATTGTATTGTGTTTCACTTGCACAATATCACTTCAGGTTATTCTCAAGTATTAATGATAAACTACATTAACATCCCATTTGGCAGAGAGAAATGTTTTAGAACCCAGTTTACTTAATTTTGTGATCTAAAAAATGTTAACAATAGAATAAGACATAGTATTATATCTTACGAATTAATAAAAGTATAAGAAGAAGAACCAGTCACTTTGAAAATAATATAAAATAAAATTAAAACGATTAAGTCTCATGTTCAGGAGAAAATTATGTATATTTGAGACTGAATGTCTGTGTATAAAGTATTCCACCACTAAGAAATTTGAAAAGAAAATACTTTGATATGGATATTGCCATCCTTTCTCTTTTTTTGTGGTGGGAGTTGGAAGTTTATTAACATTTCAAGGAGTCATTAATGTCCTTAACCAGTGGAAATACAAATAAATTATCTTTACTTTAAAGGATTAAATATTTTTATAACTTCTTATATTGAATTATTTATTTGATCAGATGGTAAAAATAAAAATAATGATATGGATTTTCTCTCTTAAATAATATAATGTGATTTTTATTTAACTTTAGTTAATATCGTTACTATAACCTCATAACCAAATACAGAGTGTTCAGAACCAAATTATAGTACATGCTTTATAGTAGGAGCTGATGGATAGATATCTCTAAATATGAGGTTATTGGGAGCACATCTCATATCATTGACACCTGCTACTTAATTAAGGTGTTAGATTGCTCGTGTGCTGAGATTACATGGAATAAAACCTTCTGTGGTTGTCCCTTTTCTTTCTTGGCTCTGAATTTTTTTTCTCTTCTATTTTCTATTTCTTCTGTCATTTATAATAGCTCCTTCTCACCACCACATCCTAAAGCATAATGTAGGCACCCTGATTACATCTTAATGTTTGTTCATACTAATGACCCTCCACTTCCAAATTTTAATACAGGGTTAAGAGAGTGGTGGATAGATTTAATAGTTTTTGAACATTAATGAAGGTGTCTTTGCACATTTGCATTAAAATACTAATGCATATTAAACAAAACCAACATAATTTTTCTTTTATGAAAGAATAGAACAGAAATTAAATACTCTTCAGGTGGGAGAAAATTTAGAAAGGGTGCTTCCAATCCCACATCTTGATTTATGAAAGTCAAGAATGTTTTCTCAGAGCTGGAAAAATCCATTGGGGTTCCTGCTCCTCTGGTCTCCATTCTGATTATAATTAGAGAATGTTTTTAAAAAAAGGTTTACTTTTGTAATTGGACTTACTATTGGTATGCATATTTTTATTTTATTCTCTGGGGGTGCGGGAAGATGGTGGACACACAGTTCTGATGAGATATTCATTTGCCACCATTCAAGAAGAAATTGAACTTTAAAAGTCTATCAAAAATTCTTTGGGGAGCCTTTTATTACTATCTTGTCTTGAGCCCTTTTTTTTTTTAATGACATCTATTATCAGATTGAAATGGCGATTGAGACGCTGCAAAAGTCTGACGGTCTGTCCACTCACAGAAGCTCTCTTCTCAACAGCCATGTAAGTTGCCTCTTCATGTAAACTAATCTCTTGCTTGTTCTGCATGTGTTGCTTGCTTCTAAATGCTTGTTTTATTTATTTACTTATTTATTTTGCTTCTTACCCTTTCTTTCTCAGCCTCTAAGGTCTCTGTATCACTTAATAGCTATTTTGTACAGTGGAATATCTAAAAAGTAGAGTCCCAAGTATAATGCTTGACTAGGTTTTTGTACTGTTTTGATACAAATATAACATTTCCAAGTTAATAACAAGCTGCTGTTATTAATTTGTAAAATGTAATTAATGGGAATATTAAACATTTAAACTTTTCTATTTTAATATTTATTTACTATGAAGCAAATGCTTATCTGCATCTATCTCTGTCTGAGACAGAGATACGATTATGTCTACTTGTATGTCCAGTAATATTCTTTAAGTGGAAAAAAATATTATTAATGCCAAATCCAATGGTAAACTGTTTGAAAATGACTTGCTTATCAGAAAGACTATGTAAGATGGGCAGGAAGCAGCTGCTTAGAGAAGCTCAGGGCCTAAAACCTAAAGAAAAATGAAACTGGGCCAAAAGAAGAAATGAGGCTGTAGATAAGCCATAAATTGCTAATACTTGAGACAAAACAGGAATAGTGTTACTATTTCTTGAAGCTTCTAACTGTTATCTGATGCAGCAGCACTACAACACTGGTAAGTGCAAGAGGAGTGATGATAGTTTTCTGGAACTAGAAACATTGTCATCTAATGTTCAAATTTTGGGGAACCGATGAAAATACTGATTAAAAATAATTTTGTTAACCTGATTTCTGACTAGTAAGTAAATATACCTATGAATTAAATGTTTTAGATAGATCTTCTGCTAAATTAATATCAATGGCAATATAGTAAAAATTAGTTTTCCCTCCCAACTGACAACATGTATATTCTTAAATTTAGAGATAAGTTATTATGATTTTAAAAAATTTTTCTTCACATTTCATGACTGAAAAGTCCAAAATTAGATTACCCAAAATAAATTTTAGAAATATAATTATTCTTTTAGTAAACCTAAAACCTTTGGCTAATAGAAAATAAAATTTCAGAAATACCATTATTCTTTCAGTAAATCTGAAACCTATGGCTCAGAAAATGTTTTCACTGTGCTTTTTAAAGATTTGAATTTTAAGATTTAAATTTTATATTCCAACACAATACTAAATGCTATGTATTTACCTAGTTGTTTTTAGATGAAGTACTTTGTCTTGTTTCTTTTCCAAGAGGAAGTATCATGGCAAATAAAAACAGTTTAGCCAACTTGGAGAATGCCTGCAATTTTTGGTGAAAATTTTAGATATAACTTTTAATATAACATACTTTTGACCCTTCTTTTTAAAACACTTTAAGGAATATAATTTTTTTCCTTTTCTGAAAATTTGTATGCAATGTGTCATTCTTTTATAGGTTCCTTAAGTATATCCTTTTTGTGTTAGCATGAGTCTGTGGCTGTGGGTAAAGACTAATTTATTGTGTCATTATGTTATATGTTTTTGAGGGTGGTGGTGACTAACTGGTGTTTGTGGTTTGAAAATGGCACATGAAACTGTTGTTCACTTTTAGTCAAAATATCCAGGGACTCAAGGAAAAAAACCACTGATGTTTCCAGTTATCTTTTTTGAAAGTCTACAAATCTAAGTTATGCTTTGATATTCAATTTGCATTTCATTTTCAATTCAGGTATATTGTTTAGTAAATTATATGTTTAATTTTATCTTGAATTATTCATCTTAGTATTTTCATGAACAATAATGTGGGCATAAGAATTTTTGTATAATTTTATTTGTTGATTTGTTAGAAACTTTTCAAAGAGGTTGGGGATTTTTGAAATTATTATTTTCTTCTAGAATCTGTGAAGTAATATTTGTAATATTTAGTGTTAATGAACGTGTGAATTAAGCTGCATAAACAACAGTTAACTGTTAGTTATGCTTTGGCTTCATTTTTTTTATTACATAGCATGACAAATCTTCCATATTGTTTACAGCTGCCAGAGTCATTTCAGTATGTAGAAAGAGTGGGCGTAAATGTTGCTAATGCAGTAATATTCTTTCTCTTGATGTACTGATTCATTTTATTACACTTCTGAGGCACAGTTACATTCATTTAAAAGCACATTTATAGATAAGTCTTTAAAAATCAAATGATTCTACAAATGGTCTGTAAAGAGCAGAGAAAGGATCAGTGTTCTGACCAGTCAGGTTTCCTTTCCCCCTGAGCCCAGAAGACCCTGTTGTCTTTCTGTTCTTAGGAAGTTAGTAATGCTCCTAATTCTTGTTAGATTTATCTAACAACTAGAGTAAACTACTGCATACATTCTACTTGAAAACCACCGGCTAAGGGTATTTTAAATTTTGTTAACGTAATTGGTAATTTTCAGCCGTGTAGAAAAATTTTAGTAGAGAGGTATTTTAAAAATGAAATATTGTTAATAGAATCTATTGGTTGTCTCACTGCACAAGACTGTGATATAGAATTATTTGAAGTTTGTGGGATTCTTTGAAGAAGACAAGAATTCATCTTTATGATAATAGTTCTTTGATCAGTTTCTACAAAGGGTCAATTTCATTAGACAAAAAGTTAAAAGAAGTTGATAATTTGTGTCCCATATTTATCAGATTCTAAAGAATGATCTTAATCATGATTTCTTAGCTCAAAATTTGTCGTCATTCTATTTTGGAATATGGACCTGAACAGATTTCCTATTTTCTGTTCATGCACTTGTTTACTCATACTAATTCAGAAAATTTCTATTAGGGTTAAATCAGAAATAATGCTCTCAGAAAAATCCAACTTGACTGCTTTGATTTTCATCTTTCTGCACATGAGACGATGGAGTGGGGTATTCAATTTTGTATCCCTTTTTCAGCATATCCTGGAGAGTCTTGGGTACTGCTGCTCTACTTTTATAATTATGTTATCCTCCAAGTTGAAATGCATGTCTGACTTGTCTATTTTATACTCTTTTTGATGTCCCACCTATGACAGTACAGTTACACCAAATGCCATGTTTTATTCTATTAACAATAATAGCATAGTTACATTTATTTCACTAGTAGCATCTTATAGAAAAACAGAAAGTATGTATTGATAAGTGAAAATTCCAAGAGTGTAAGGATTTTATATGTTTTGTCCACTGATGCATCCCTGGTGTCTAGAACAGTGCCTGGTACATAGTAGATGCTCATTAAGTATTTGCTAAATGAATGAATGTAAAAAACAAGTAGTAGAAGAGAATAGGCCTTATTTTACCTCCAGTATTCTGAGTACCTTTACCAATCAAGTGTACATTTATTTGGGAACTTATATATGCACTAGAGGCTTGGTGCACAAAATTCGTCCACTGGGGTGGGGGAAGGGTCCTTCAGCCCCACCTGTGTGGGTCGGGCCTAAGCCAGCAGTCGGACATCCCTCTTGCAATTTGGGATCACTCCCTCCTTACCACCTGCCTGCTCGCTGCTCCTTACCAAGCAGCTCACTGCTCCTTAGCGCTGCAGCAGAGGCGGGAGAGGCTCCCGCCACTGCTGCTGCACTCACCAGCTGCAAGCCTGGCTTCTGGCTGAGCAGCAATCCCTCTGTGGGAGTGCACTGACCACCAGGGGGCAGGTCCTACATTAAGCATCTGCCCCCTGGTGGTCAGTGCACATCATAGCAACTGGTTGTTCTGGTTGTTCCTCCTTAATGGTCGCTTAGGCTTTTATTATATAGATTGTTTTTGTTTTCCAGTATGCTTCATTGGGTGTATGTGTGACTATTGTTGGTAGAGAGAGGTCTTCTCCCTGCTCACCATTTGAGTGAAAGAATATATGGTCACTCTATCATTTCCCCTTGTGCCACCATCAGATTAAAAGTAGATCACTGCTTCTTTTCCAAACAGTATAATCCTTCAGAAAATCAAAGCCAAGGGTGATATCATTTATCTCCATGTTTTTAGAATAGTACTTTTAATTTCACTTTTACATCAGTCTGTTAGTATAAAATTTTTTATTTGAATGTTTTTATTTCTAAATTTTTGTATGAGAAGATGTTACAGGTAAACGATGCATAGTCTGTCTAAATCAAATTAGAATATTCTAATTCTCTTCATTGAAAACTTTATTTATACTCCTCTGTTGTAATTAATATAAATTGGCCTTTAATGGTTTAGATTGTATTCAATTTGTGATATTTCAGATTATAAATTTGAATGTAGAAATGTTCTTAAGTTAATAGTTCCCAATTTTCACATAATGTTCTTTAGCATGTGCATTTTTTTAAAATTCCATTTAAAGTACATAAAAAACTTTAGACATTAATTTTTATACACTTTTCACAATCTAGCAAATAATTATTTCATGACTTTTACTGGTTTTAGCTACTGAAATATATTGAGATCAAAGCAAAACTTTATTTTATTCTCACTCTCCCTTGACTTTGCTGTACTGTTAATCTAGTTATGGTAGGAATAAGACTTGTAAAATATATATCATCGGTAAACTGAACTTAAAATGAATCCTAATGTATAAGAATTCATCTGGGGGGAAAATGCTAAATGTTACATTTAGATGTTAATATGCAAGACGTATTTTTTTAATTTGTCAGTCAGTATTTGCCTTTGGGAAAAATAGGACCTATTCACCTTCCTTAATCTACCCTGATTAATATAGGTTAAATGTAAAGGTTGAAAGATGCAATTATCTTGGTTTCCACCCTTACAGGAATTTATGTTAGCTCATTAGTAGGATAATCAGCTTTTAAAGATAAAGGTTAAAAATTTCTATGGTATTTTATGGGTTTTTAAAACCACAAGTGTAAATAAATATTTTATAAAACACCTTACAAAAAGAATAAAAGAAATAGTAATAGTTTAGTTCTAAATTATTTAATGTTAAAGATATTGAATGTTAGTGTCAAAATACATTTTATTAAACACAATACCCAAGGAAGAAATATATCTTATAGCAGGTATCAAATTATCCTTGGGCAGTGCATGAAGTGTTTGCCTTTATGTTATACTTAACTGCCAGGTTTCTCTTACAATAAAATTAATCCTTCCTTATACTATGTTTTAGACTCAAATGTCTGATTTACAGTTTCATTACTGTCAAAACTTGAAGGTTAAATAGCGCCATGTAGAACACAGACTATAATTCCCAGATAAATCTCAAGAGTTATCTGGTGGGACCTAAACCAGTCTCCAGGTACACAGTGAGTTTGCAGGGGCACCGCCCCGAGGTGGTACAGCCATGGCGCAGCACAGCCACCACCATCCTTCAGGGCTTTTACTTCCCCTTGACTTCCTTCTGCTTTTCCAAAGTGAGTCTAGGCCTCTGGCAGGGACTAAAGTTCCTCCTCCTGCAGACAAGGGGCAAGGGAGTAAGATGCAGCTTTGCTGCCAAAATTACAGGTGCCAGAGTACTCACTCTTGGGGAATTTTTCAACCAACTAATCACACATATTATACACATATGTAAGTATATGTACACGTTTATGTGTATGCACACACACTCATACGTATTACAAATAAATTTGGATTTTAAAAAAATGGGTTTAGAAATAAAGAATCTTTAAAAATGTAAACCCTTATAAAAAGAACACATCAGTTTGCAGAACAGTTCACTATATTTGACTTGTTTAGACATTGCGGAGAACCACATAGCTAATCCAATAAAAGCTTTATTTTCTATAAATTATTCATTGAATGTGACTTAATATCATTTAGACTTCTGAGTATTTTAAAGTCAACTTTTGCTGTAATTATCACATTCCTTCTGTGAAAATTTTTCTTCATTTAAAAATGGTCTCTTTTAACATAACTTTAGACTCAAAATATTTTATATTGAACTTTAATTTTTGTACTATATTCCATTTTTATAAGAGACAGTTTATGATAAAACCCTCAAATATTTTACTGATTTTGCTTTTTCAAATTCTTTAAAAAAATCTGTCTACAAGATCATTTTCTTGATCATGAGAAATTAGTAAACTCTCATTTTTAGATATTTATCTTTACTGTCATGTAATTAATATTAAAAGAAAACTAGTAAATAGTTAAGGCTGTGTACAGAAACATTCCATTGAATTGCATGTAAAATATCAACTCTTTAGCATACCTCTTATAATTGGCGTGGAAATTTTTGATGAGACAAGTAGTGTGAAATATTTGCTCCCTTTGTGGAAATAATAACTGGTATGTTAGTGATCAGGAAATGTTGGAAACCAGACTCAAGTACTGAGATAATATATGACTTTAACAAAGTCATTTAAATCTATTTTAGTTCTCCTTTTGTAAATAAATAAATGAACAAATTAATAATTTAATTTTTCTAATATTAAAACTCAATAATGCATACCTAATTAGCTTTTCTAAAATTTTCTTGCTCATTCTATACTTTAAAGATTTTCTTAAAAAAATATACACAGAGCAACATAAAACTTTAAAATGAGAACCCTGATTGAGAAAATATTGCTTTACCAACTACATTATGAAAATTTCCAAAATTATGAAAAAGCAACATAGTTTTAAGGTAGAAAAATTTAAATGATTCCTTTTCTTTACACGTAACTTTTTAGCCAAAATCTAGTGAGTTTCTTACCTTCTGCGGAAGAAATGACTGACTTGTTTTTCCTTTTTGATTACAGAATTCTATCTCAGTAGTTAATGCCATTATTGTATTACCTTGTGTAAGTAAATTAGATAAGTAATTAGAATTGTATTAAATGACTAGAACCTTAATATAAAAACTCATACAAGGAAGCCTGCTGTTCATGTGTTATAACAAGCCAACTCTAACAACATATGTGCCATACTGCTAGGTTTGGAACATATTTTGTTTTGTAACAATTATAAATTACTTTTTAGACCAGTTAATGGAATTATTAGAATTCCCTGAAGAAGTGTTTGTCTCCAAAATAGCAATACAGAAAAAAATATTTTCTCTCTACATGTGTTTGAATGTTTGTAGGAATAGAGATGGCCTGCGGTCGTGGGGATGTACAGGTATTTACATTTCTGAGAGTTTTCAAAGTCAGACCACACTGGCCTCTGAATTACAACAGTTTACCCTATTACAAGGCTTGATGGCGATCCAAGTATTTCTGTATATTGCACTTTCAGATGATGTATTTTATCTTGTGACCTTCCTGTTAATCGTCTGCTTTCTCCGTGTTGACTCTGTCTTGTTTACACTAGCTCCAGTGGCTGTTGGACAATTACGAGACAGCAGAAGGAGTGAGCCTTCCCAGAAGCACTCTATACAACCACTACCTGCGACACTGTCAGGAACACAAACTGGACCCAGTCAATGCTGCTTCTTTTGGAAAATTAATAAGGTCCATTTTTATGGGACTACGAACCAGGAGATTGGGAACTAGGTTAGTATTGAAAAGTGAGATCATAAATTAACCTCTCTTTTTCAAATTAACAGTCGTTCAGCATATTGTTTGAGCAAAAGTACTTGATTACAGATATCAACATATAAAGAAGAAATACAGAATGACCTCAGTATATAAACCCCCACAGGGAAAAGAAAGGTCATTACTCAATAAATACTACCCAACCACTGAGGCATCCTCCTAAACACCAACTGAGCAAAGCTTTGAGGAGAGCTGGTTCTCCAATCACATAGGAAGTGGCAAACAAGCCTGTTAATGCAAGATTCACATGTGACCCTTTAAAAGCTAATATGTATCAGTGTCTTCTCTTTTGGAACACAACCATACTAAAGATGATGAGTAAAGTAACATATTAAATGGAAAACTGTCTATCTCTTGACTCTTGAAAAATTACATTGAAATGTCTGGAGTAAGAAATTCAAGCTGAGTTTTTCTCATGTCATTTCTGGAGAGCAATTAAAAATCATTTGGTGAACTTGAAAAATATGGGTGTTTTAAGCCCTGAATGGTCCTAATTAATCTCATTTTAGCCTTTTTAAACTCTTGATTATGAAACCATACATGTATGGGAGTAAAAATATAGTTTAGTTTTATTGCATGGAAGCCAAAAATGTGAAGAAGACTCTTAGTTTTTCAGTTTGCTTCCTTGTCAAAATATGATAGAAATAATACTTAGAACTGTGGAGCTTCATTTTTACTTTTTTTTTTTTTTGCATGGCACAAATTTTAAATTTAATTGGACTTTTTATAGGACCATTAAATACTACTGGGCTCTATGTCCAGAGTTTTGAGATGCAGACCTGTAAGGGTGAGGTTATACAGTAAGAAACTCACTTTTAGGGGCTGCCCAGTGAAACCAGGGACTGATAACATAGTTGCAATTGTTGGAAAAACCCTTTCAGGACTGTACTGAGTTTCCTTGGTTGCTGTCAGCAATTGCTCCTTGACTTGCCTGTATCAGGAGAAATAGCAACAAGACAGGTTAAATCTTTGGCTAGTGACAATTGATGGTGGATCACAGGCAGGAAACCTGGCTGGTGGCTGAACAGTGCATTGCAAAAGTCTAGACGCAGAATGGTTATTTCATATCTTAAACCCTTTCTCCAAACTACTTCCTAGATACTTTTCTCAAACAGGGTCATTTTTACTTTTCTATAATAACACAAATATTTTAAGTAGCTGGGCAGAAAGATATGGATTTTTTTATTTCCTAAATCTTACAGAAATCCATATTAAATAGTAAAATAGCATAAAAATAAAGGTGCTACACTATATAACATTAGATGATCTACCTTTAATTAGTTTCAAGTCACAGTTTTATAGTATCCTAATAAAGGGTTTTTATTAATATTCTTCATAAAGTAAATAGAGCCTTAGTAATTGACCTTATAAATTTATGCTGAAAAGAGTGGTGTGTCAATTTTATTAGATTTATAAGTTCTGTATGTATTCAAAGTGTGAATCATTTCTTTCTGTTGCATTTCAAGTGAACTATTTCTGTTACTTTCGGATTGCTGGAGATTTGTTTTTCTCATAAGTGTATTTTCTTCTAGGTATACTGGTTTTCAGTCCCTTGAAAAAAAAGCTTTTTGTTTCTTGAGTATTATTTCCCCCCCAGAAATCATTGTTTGGGACCTAACCTCTTATCTTCTAGCTAATGGCTCAGTAGTTAAGCATACTGTGCCAATATTTTGAAACTCTGGGCTTTATTCAACATTCTAAAGCTCTATTGTACTTCTTTTGTTACTGAAAGGGATTTCAATGGATCCTATTTTGAAGCTCCATTCAAATCTTAAAACACATCTTTAAAATAGAAAGTGACAAAATTAGGGTTGTTTGGGTTTGTGAATGAGTAGAATCCATACTCTATAAGTGCATATTGCAATATTGCAGCATTTACTTTCTGGTATTCTTTTTTCCCTCTTCTCACTGTGTAACAATTATGTCTTCTGTTCCTTTTAAAATTGTTATATAGTATTTATAATTAAGGATGTAAAGCACAGCCCAGAAGAATAAGGAGAAAAGAAATCCTGTGAGGAAAGTTTAAACAAATGCTGTGTTATGAAGATAGCAGAGCTCTCGTATAGAAAAACTGACAATGGTAGGAGTCACAGTACTGAGTCTTTCTACCATGGAAACTGAATTAGCTCTCCTTTCTACCTCTAAACCAGAGAACAGAAAGAAAATCCATATAAATCATGACACAAATTAACTCAGATCATTTTTTAAAGCAAATTGTATGTAGAACTTTTATTTAACCAGCAATAAAATTAACTGGTGAATTCATTCAAACCAGAACCAGACATTTTCTCAAGTTTTAGAACCAGCTAAGAAGTAAATGAAATCGCCATGTTTCTAAACCAAGGCAACTGAAAAAGTGCCATTTGTAGACCCCATGTACAAATTAAGTTTAACGCTGACCTGCCCCGTGGCCAGTGGAAAGGAAACCACCTCCCCTGCCCCAAACCAAACAAATGCTGATGTGTAAGAAACTGGACACATCGTCTGCTTCGTGGTCTCACCAGAGAGTCACCACTTCACACTGTAGCCCTGTCATTGGCTGTATCCCCTGGTTAATGCCTGCTGCTCCGCACCCTGCCACGCCTCCTTGTCATTCTCCACTTCCTACAGAGAACACTACTAATGGGGTTTGTATTTTTGGGTTTTGTTTTTTGCTCTATTCTGTAGTGGATTTTGGAGACATAATACAATCTCTGCTAGTGGAAAGCTTTTTATAGAGGCATTAGGTTTTCACACTGGTTCATTTTGCAGGAACTTTATAGGTACTCAGATACCCTACATTTTTAAAAAATATATTTTATTGATTTTTTACAGAGAGGAAGGGAGAGGGATAGAGAGTTAGAAACATCGATGAGAGAGAAACATTGGCCAGCTGCCTCCTGCACATCTCCTACTAGGGATGTGCCAGCAACCAAGGTACATGCCCTTGACCGGAATCGAACCGGGACCCTTCAGTCCGCAGGCCGACGCTCTGTCCACTGAGCCAAACCAGTTAGGGCTGCCCTACATTTTTTTTAAAGCTAGCAATATTATTTATAACAAAATTTTAATGTGTTTTCATATATTTAGGGTTCATCTAATATATGTTCTTTAATTTTGGAAGTAAAATTCTGTTTTGTTTGGTTATCATTGTTGAACTTATGTAACCATAATTCATTGATATTCATGTTGAAATTCTCCCACAACTTTTATTTATTTATTTTCCTGTTTTATTTTTTAATTGAATTCATTGAGATGAGATTGGTTAATAAGATTATATAGATTTCAGGTGTACAATTCTATAATAAATCAACTGTACATTGTGCTGTTTTTATATAAAATATTTAATCCACTCCCCTTGCATTTCTTGTTATAAATGAAAGAAAAAAATTGAAAGAGTACTGATGTCTTGCTATATATAGAGTTATGAAAAACTATTTTCTCTTTGTAAAAATTCACATATTTAAAATGTTATATTTGCAGGAATTTCCAATTTCATTCAGGGCTAAACTTTGTCATTTCTAATAACAATATGGTCTTGCTCCTGAGCATGGGTAATGGTGACATTTTTATTCCAGGTGGAAATTTAACATTTTCACAGAGAAATTTCCCCATGTCTGTTGTGACACATCTTATTCAGCCTGCAAAACTAATATAAACCCATAAAAACAGAGACTAATAAAATGTTTCAAAATGAGTAAATGCATGCTTCTTTTTAGGTTTCAAAATATTAAATATAATAGACTTCTGCACAACATCTTGCATCAGTGACGTTATCTTCATCATCCCTGCAGTAATAGAACTTGAAAAAATGTAGAACTTACCTAAGAAAGGTAGAATTAAGATTTTTTTCTGTTGGTTCTGTATAAACTTTTTATTATAAATTATACTTTAGTGCTCAATCCATTATCCTGTTAATAAATTTTTGTTGGCCAGAATTTTTTCTCACTCTTACCCGTTCTAAATTAAATTTAAAACATAAATTTTAAAATAAAATATAGCTTAAATGGAATAAGTGGATTATTTAACAATATTTAAGAGAAAGTTTATAAGGACTTTTTTTTTAGGGCCTTGAGCCAGTGGATTTAGAATCTTATTTTGATTCCTCAACTGTATTTACCATCAAAACATATAAGTATTTAGGACATATCACAAATATATAACATTAATATGCTGCTTTTATATTGTTTTCCAAATGAGAAGTTATATGGACTTCCTATATTATATGATTAATACAGGTTTGACTGACTTTTTGTGTCTCTAATATTTGTTGTTCTTTTATGAAGAGGAAACTCCAAGTACCATTACTATGGGATTCGTGTCAAGCCAGATTCCCCTCTCAATCGTCTGCAAGAAGATATGCAGTATATGGCTATGAGGCAACAACCCATGCAACAGAAACAAAGGTAGACTCTGCAATTGTCATTGACATGTCAAAGCTATATGTTTCTTTAGATGTTTGGTCTCCTTTTTTTCTGAACAAATACATAAGTGTGAAAGAATGTCACTATTGTTGGCATACTTTCACGACAGACAGTTCTCATATATGATTTAGAATTTTATTCATCCTGCCTATTTTCTAAATCTTTCAAAATTACTTATCAGTCAGCCTGTTTGGCCCCTTTTAAGTTAAATGTGACATCCCAAGCTATCCAGACAGGGAAACTAAATACAAGCGTAAAGAGCACTCCCAAGCAAATGCCAGCTGGAGAAATGCGCTTCACATTCATGAGATTGTTACCTGCAATTCTGTACATCCCTCGAGCCATTCTTTTTGACACAGTATAAATTCTTTCAGAATGTTTGGGATTTCTTACATTTTATTTGAATCCAACTTTCATACATGTAGAATTGTAGGTATTCGAGCTGTAAGAAAGCTCAAGCATTCGTGGTTGGCTGGATGGGTGGGTGGTTGGGTGGATGGATGGATGGATGTATGGATGTATGGAAGGAAGGATGGATGGATGGATGGATGGATGGATGGATGGATGGATGGATAGATGGATGGATGGAACCAAGATATTAGAATTGAAGATACCTCAATTTAGTCTGGCCACACAGCCTTGTGACAATCAAAGCATTAATAGTCCTATTTTTCAATTAAGTCTCAGATCAAATGATTTACATAAACCCATGATGCTGTTATACAGCTGAGGGCCTTCTAGTCTCATGTGGCTTATATTACAGTTTGTAGTAAGTAAAATGAAAGATATCTCTATCTCTCCCTCTCCCTCCCCCTCCCCCCCCCACAGTGTAGTACAGCTATGGCAGTAGTTATAATTTATATTTTCCATTGAGCATGCAGAATTAGGTAGCAGAAAGAAAGTCTACACATAGGTAACCAGATAATCTGCATCATTCTGCCTAATCCATTGATCAATGACTAGTCCCTTAGCCATCAGAAGTATTAGCTCTAAGTCATTGCTGGAGAAAGAATATATCACACAGGATTCCCTTTTCTATTTTGTCAGCAAGTACTAATTGAATTCAGAGAGAAGTCACAGCCCTTACCTTTGAGGAGTTAAGAAATTAGATGGGAAAGCACATGTTTGGGTGTGGGTTTTTTGTTTGTTTTGTTTTATTTTGTTTTTTAAGTAATGCAGTATGAGAAGTACTAAAATAAAGCTTTGATCAAGGACCTATTGGAATACAGAGGAATTTTTATCAAATTATTGGAGAGGGAGAACTAGGAAATTTCATAGAGAAAGTGCTATTTGAGTGGGGATTTAGAGGAATCAGAAAGAGAGGAACATTCAGGCAGAGGGAATAATGTACACAAAAGTATAAAGGGGCAAAGTTCACGATGTCTTTGGTAACTGCTCTGATTTGGTGCGGTTGGCATTGCAGAAGAAGAATTGAGGAGGTTGAGTAGTTTAGTGGGAAACGAGATTTAAAAAGTAGTTTGGATCTGAGATTAAAGGATTTAGTTGTATATGAAGTTAAGTTTGTTCTTTGTACAGAATATAGCTTTGAAGTTGTATAATGCTTTGAAGCAAAACAATGAAACTTTCAGATTTTTTCCTGGAGAGATGACTTTTTGGTTTTAGGCTAGAAATATGTAATGGGAAGAGACTAGAGGTAAAGTGGTTTTAACACAGTCATAGTTTCTAGTGCAAGTGTCCCAAACTGAAGAGTCAGGACAAGATAGGATATGATGTAACGATATCTCAAGGGATTTAGATTTTTAATTCACAGATTCTCAACCATATTTTTTAAGTTGCTGATCCTTATTGTTTGAGGTATAGTTCACGAAAGATATTAAGAAGGGCTCTGGAAAAAATAATAAAATAAATCATAGAACACTAGCACATAATGTGTTTGGAGATAGAGTTTGTGTGAATTGTAACAAAGTGTTATTGTCTTGGGTTATGATTTTTTTTCACCTGTTATGGCAATATTTATAGCTTTTAATTTATGAGGTCTCTGTACTCATTTATAGCAGCACTACACAGTGGAGGTGATGGTGCAATCAAGGAAAAAAAGTTTGATTCAAAAATAACACATGCTCAAACTTAAATATGAAAAAAGCTTAATGAACTGCACCTAAGACAGCAGAAGCCTATTTCTTCCTGTGATATAACTGCAAATAAATCCTACCAAGCAAATTTTCATGGAAATGGAAGCCTTTAAGATACATTCTTTATTTTAAAAGCCTGGGTTAGGGAAGCAAGACCTAAGATTTAACAAAGGTCTCTTAATTAAAAGTTTCCAGAGATGTGAAGTTTAACAAGCCATATAAACTCTACAATCACAGTATAGTAGTAAATGTTTTTTAGAATAAGATATAATGTGGATGTATTTAAGAAATGATGTAAAATTTTTAGTAATACTAATAAATTGTGCCAAGTTTAGTTTTTACTTTCTCATAAATGTTAGACAACCAAAGAAATCCTAAAATTTCCTGTAATTTTTTTTAATTATAAAAGTTTTGGATTGTAGATAGTTGCTCTTGGAATGGTGTCTGGCTAACTGATTGCAGTGTTAGTGTTATCAACTTCATGGATCCCTCATTGGATCAGTAGGACAGAGGGAGATTTCCCTTGTGTCTGAAGGATTCTATCAACTGGCAGCATCAGTGGGCCTGAAATGAAGGCAGATTGCCCATTGTGCAGAAACACTTGGATGGGAGAGGAGAGGTTTTCACCCTAAGTCTAAATGTAGGCATAAGAGCATTTGTTGTAAACAATGGGAAAGAGCACGTCATTTGTTTTATGGCTTAAATATGAGATGATTCCAAAACTCAAATGATTCTATTGAATATATTAAAATTCACATAAGAAGAGATTGTCATTCTCCTGTTAAAATACAAGCGACATAGTATTACATATCTACACTAATAAAAGAGAAACATGGTAATTGGCATACAACCGCTACCCTTCCCATTGGCTAATCAGGGCAATATGCAAATTAACTGTCAGCCAAGATGGCGGCCAGCAGCCAGGCAGCTTGAAACTAACATGAGGCTTGCTTGCTTCAGTGACGGAGGATTCCAACGTTCCCCGCCTGCCTTGCCGGCCTCTGAGCCTGCAGTTTCAAACACTGTAACAAATACAGACGCTAACAAAACTCCAGAAACCAGCTTTCAGCTGGCTGGGATCTCAGAGCTGGAGTTGATACAGAGTTTCGAGAACCGAAACAAACCAGATACCTGCTTTCAGGAGCAGAGGCCTAAGAGCTGGAGCCTCAGAGCTAAAGCTGGCCCAGAATAAAAAAGAATAAAGAAAAAAAGGAGCGGTTGGGAGCTTCAGTCCCAGCCTGAAAACAGCCATCATCCCCTCACCCAGGCTGGCCAGGCACCCCAGTGGGGACCCCCACCCTGAAGGGTGTGTGACCAGCTGCAAAAAGCCATCATCCCCTCACCAAGGCTGGCCAGGCACCCCAGTGGGGACCCCCACCCTGATCCAGGACACCCTTCAGGGCAAACCAGCCGGCCCCCACCCGTGCACCAGGCCTCTATTCTATATAGTAAAAGGGTAATATGCCTCCCAGCACTGGGATCAGCGGAGCCACGAGGCCTCCCGGCACCGGGATCAGCGTGACAGGGAGCAGCGCCCAAACCCCCTGATCGCCCTGCGGCTCTGTGTGTGACAGGGGGCGGGACCACAACCTCCCTATCCGCCCTGCTCTGTTTGTGACAGGGGAAGGCACCCCAACCCCCTGATTGGCCCTGCTCTGTGGATGATAGAGGGCAGCTCCCCAACCACCCGCCCCCCCACGGGCCCTGCTCTGTGTGTGATGGGATAGAGCCATAACCTCCCCATCGGTCCTGCCCTGAGTGTGACAGTGGCAATGCCCCAACCCCCTGATCAGCCCTGCTCTGTGGGTGATAGAGGGCGGCGCCCCAACCCCCTGATCTGCTTTGCTCTGTGGGTGACAGGGAGAGGTGTGCCAACTCCCCTATCGGCCCTACTCTGTGAGTGACAGGGGGAGCTCCTCAACCCCCTGATGGGCCCTGCTCTGTGCGTGACAGGGGGGAGCTCCCCAACACCCTGATGGGCCCTGCTCTGTGTGTGACAAGGGGCAGCGCCCCAACCCCCTGATTGGCCCTGCTCTGTGCGTGACAGAGGGTGGCACCACAACCTCCCCATCGACTCTGCCTTGAGTGTGACAGGGGGCGGTGACCCAACCCCCCAATCGGCCCTACCCTGAGCGTGACTGAGGGTGGCATCACAACCTCCCAATCCGCCCTGCTCTGTGCATGACAGGGGGCGGTGCCCCAACTCCCCAATTGGCCCTGCTCTGAGCCCGATCAGGGGCTGCACCTAGGGATTGGGCCTGCCCTCTGCCACCTGGGAGCAGGCCTAAGCCAGCAGGTCGTTATCTCCCAAGGGGTCCCAGACTGCGAGAGGGCACAGGCCGGGCTGAGGGTTCCCCTCCCCCCCCCCAGTGCACAAATTTTTGTGCACCGGGCCTCTAGTCCTATATAATAAAAGGCTAATATGCAAATCAACCAAATGGCGGAACGGCCAGTCACTATGACACACACTGACCACCAGGGGGCAGATGCTCAATGCAGGAGCTGCCCCCTGGTGGTCAATGCGCTCCCCCAGGGGGAGCGCCACTCAACCAGAACCCGGGCTCACAGCTGGCAAGCACAGTGGAGGGGGCGGGAGCCTCTCCGGCCTCCATGGGAGTTGGACATCCCCGGAGGGGTTTCGGACTGCGAGAGGGCTGGGCTGGGCTGAGGGACTGCACCCCCCAGTACACGAATGTCGTGCACCAGGCCTCTTGTTTTAGAATATTCAAATTGTTTAAGTGCCTCAAGGTTTATTGTATTCATCTATATGTACACATCTTCCATAGTAGAAATGTATGTTTCACGTATTCTTATATTAAGAAAATTCAAGTATATTCAGTGATTATTTTGTCAAATAAAAGGGAAGTTTTAGAAGTCATTTTTCTGATAAGTTTGGAATCATAGTAGTTGTAGCAGAAATAATGATCTGATCGCTGTTTTGTATTCCTTTATAATTGTTAGATCTCCTTTACATATGGTATTTCATTTGACTATTTGATAAGGTAGTAAAGGAAAATTCCACCTATTTTTAAATCAGATTTCCAGCAACACCACCATAAGGAACATAGGCATGAGTCAAGAAATAAATGGAAACAGCTTCTGATTGAAAAACAGGTGTCACAGAGCCTGTAGTTTAGCTTACTTGAGAAGATGAAGCCATTCTCAAGCTATTTACCTAAAATATAGAAGCAGATTAGAGCCCACTTGATTCACATAAAATCGTGAGATACAAAAGCAGGCAAGAGGAAATATAAGTAGACAGGGGTCTTCTATTTGCTTTGGGTTATTTAACACAGCAGGCTGCACTCCAGTAGGTCCTTTGAGTATCACTCTAGTGACCAGAATCTAGTCCAACACAGTTAAATAACTGGCTAATTGATGGAATTATAGGTGATCAAGAAGAGGTAAAGTACCCTGGTTAAAGAAGCAGAAGACTGTATAATAGTTGTTTTTTAATACCTTCTGCTGAAAATATTTTATGTGAAAATAACTTACATGCTCACATGTGGTAATCTTTCGTTTCCAAGGGAATTCACCCATAAACTATTGTTTACAATAATTTATACAGTAAATAAATTAGATTATTATAGAGCAAAGTGGATATCAGTAATTTTTAGAGCTACAAACTAAGTAAAAATGTTTGTTGCAGTTTTATTTTTAATATTTAAAAGAAGCACGTAGAGGGTGTTGACACATACATTTTAGTTATCCTTCCAAACCCCTGCAGCAGAAGTGGTGGAATAGAGCCAAGTGCTTTTGACATGTGCTTGGCTGTGTTTGATCCCAGTAGCCTTCCTCAAAATATTTAAACTGCAGTTATCATTCCTTCAACAAATACTTAACAACCAACAGTTGCATACCAAATATGCCCATCACATCTAAAAAAAGATATCACAGGATAATAGAATGGTAGAGCTGGAGGGAAGAGATCACCTAGTCCAACTCATCTTCTTGCTGGGAAAACTGAAGTCCATAAAGGGTAGACAACTTATCCAAGGTCATAGAGCAATCAGGACTAGAACCCAGTCCCCTTGTATTTATTCTTAGATGAATTCCACCTTAAACAGGTAAGATAACCCAAACAGAAATGTACAACTGTAATAAAATGTTTGCATATGTAATAAAGGAAAAAAATCACACTTTAGTATGTCCTAAATATGTGACGGAACATGTCATTTCCTCCCTCTTCATATGGTCTTTCCCTAGGAATTGGATCCTGTGAAAAAAGGAACATTTGTGGCTCTGGGGCGGGGGAAGGGGAGATAGAGGCCTATTAGAAAGATGGTACAACAGGGCTACTTTTGCTGTGGCCGTAGACAGATGTGAGAGCATGCATGTTTCTCAGAAGAGTGTGAGGACTAGAACCTTTGTTATTAGAAGACCTTTCTTCATCTACTTGTCATAGACAAGTGAAAAGGCCCCTGTATTTAACATTGGGAGGTATGGGTTCGAATACAGGCTGCTTTGACACTTCTGCAGAGTGTTGGCGGAACTTCACTGAACCTCGATGTCTTCATCTGCTAAATGGAAATGAATAATAGACTACCTCACAGAAGGCTTTGAAGTTTAAATGAAAAAAAAAGTAAAGTGTTCTTATAACTGGAAATATGCAAGTGTTAGATAAGTGCTAATTGCTATTATCATTATTATACTGGTGCCCTAGAGAAAAATAATTCTTTAAGAATAAGGCTGTTTTGGATAAGAATGAAGCCTGGCAATTGGGCAAGCGTGGTTTCCATTTCGTATACCTCTAGGCCAGTGGTTTTCAACTTTGATTGATGTTAATAGTTTACAATTCCTTTCCTAGACTATGAATTCCCTGGAGTCCCTTCAGAGCTAAGCACCTAGGGCTGGTAAATTGCTCTGAGGCAGCTGAGGGTGGCAGGAGTTTTCAGTAGGAAGATGATCAGTGCCTGTGCATTTGGCTTTTGGAGACAAAGAATCTCAGCTTGTAGATATTTAATGTTCACTGTGCCACTGTAGCACTCCCTAATGTAAAGATACTTTCCATTGAAGACAGAAGAATCACAATTCAGTTAACTATTAACTATAGTAATTAATGTAAAGTTTGATAATATTAGGAGTCACCACTTATTCTTCTATGAGCATTTATTGAACATTTGAAACGTTCTGCCATAAGCACTTTGTATGCATGATTTTGTTGGGCATTTCGTTATTTACTGTTAAGGATACCGAGGCCCATTTAATTTTGCTATATGCAAGAACCTCACTAATTTATTTTTTCCTGGATAAAGCCTCGGATGCCCTTTTTCTGTTTTTGTTGCTGTCTTGGCATTAGGAGGAGTCAGGTTGTTATTCTCCAAATAAAGGAGTGGGGGCATCTATCTAGATTAGAATCAGTTTAACAGAAGGGCTCAGCTATAGATAAAAGAGCTGTCATGAAAGTGCCGTGAATATTTGTAACAAGACTAAGTCAGTTCTATACAGTTAACTCTAAATTATCTATGCTAAGAGGAGTCAGTGAAGAAATTCATGAAATAAGAGAACCCTGTCTGCCTCTTTGCACATTTCATCCTCAGCACCTAAGAGAGCACTGAGCATATTGTCAAATATGTGTTAAATGAACGAATGATCCACAGCTTTCATTTTAGCCAGTAGCTTCAACCTTCTCCTTTCCCCACCTCTCCCAGATTTTTTCCTAGAACTGCTGTAATTAATACTACTATCCCATTTGAATTTAAAATTTTCCTTCTCCCTTTGCCCAATTATAGATGTAGAACTAATGAAGAGGGAGTAGCTCACACTGACCAGCAGGGTGGATGTGGGAATCCATTTAGATACAGACATATTCAGTATGACATCAAGGAGTTAGTTACTATTCTGAAAAAAAATGGCACTCTTAACATTCACTATTTTCTCTGATCTGTTCACATTTATATCATTTGGTTCATTTCAGACCTCAAGTCATAGAAACACTTTCTGGGACAATATTTCCAAAGAGAATTTCAATATTCCAATAAAAAATTTTAGCCTCTTGCCCTGATTATGAGCTCAGTATATAGATTTGTTCATGCAAATTAAATGATTGCATACTGTCTAGAGTTTTACATTAATGATGACTCTATTTGCCTATACAATTCAGATTTTGCATTTGCATTTTTCGCTTCAAAGGTATTTTTCCAAATGTTCCATTTAGTCTGTTGAAAGTCCTTCCACCATTGAACGCAATGGTTCTTTGCCTGCCTTTGGACTCCTCCAGTGTCTGTCCACGTGAAATTATTGACAGAATTAGATATTATTTTACAGTAGAGTTATAGCTGTCCAAGTTCTAAATAACAGCTAAGACTAACCCCATGGTGAAAGATTCCTAATAATTTTCCAGATTTCTGTGTTAGTGACAGGTTTCATGCATGCACTCAGCTATTAAAGCATTAGAGTTTCTTTGATTTCTTACTCATTAACAACTTTAGCTCTGATTGCCCATGGAGTTGCAAGCTGTTAAAATTATCATTTGCCTCTTACTGACTTTGAAACCAAGAGCTGTTTCTTCGTTAGATTGCAGCACAGGTCTTTCTCAGAGTACAGGCAACTAGGGAGTGCTAAGAATCTACTATAAGGAAGCCTAATCTAAAAATAATGCACTTGTAAAATAAATGTGAAAGGGAGCGAGTTCTGTTGTTTAAAAGATTACTAAGCTGTTTTGTTTTTTAAAGGATTCAACAATTTTGTTTCAGTAAAAAATACCTCTGGTTTTTACAGTTTATAATTTAAATGGTGATGATTTTATGAAAAAGGTAGAGACAGGAAACCTGAAAATGATTGTTTCAATTCTAAGACGTCAGTTGAAATTCAACTAGAGTTAAGAGAATGTTGAATTATCATATAAATCAATAGATTATAAAAAAAAAAACTGTGCTGGAAAAATTCTATTTATATGCAGCCTTTTCAAATCCATTCCCCTATATTCCTATAGTAAATGCTCAATTAATGTTTGTTACATTGATTTGATATATGTTAAGATCAATTAATAGTATGTAAAATGAAATACATTACTCTGAGCATTCATTCATGCATTCACCATACATTCAGAGGTATTTACTTATATTCCACATGCAGTTTATTGAAAGCTGATGACAGTTATAAAAAAATGGCTTATCTCTAATGTTAGCGATATACTTCTACAGAAGTGGGCTGAAGGAATTTATATCAGGCCAAGAGGCTCCTATGGACTGGTGCTGTGCAGGCTCCTTAAGAAACATTTCAGAACTTGTTAAAATAATCAATTCCAAAACCCGATTCCCAGGATTTTGTTGGGTTGACCTAGCATGAGTTTATCATTTGAAATTTATGGAAAGCTACCCAGATACTGACATACCTAATATGCTAAGTGTCCGGTCATCCCTTCAACAAAAGTGTAATATGCTAATGATATGCTAAGGCTGCTCAGCTGCTCACTATGACATGCACTGACCACCAGGGGGCAGACAGTCGACTGGTCAACCAGTCACTATGACATGCATGGACCATCAGGCAGCAGATGCTCCAACTGGTAGATTAGCTTGCTGCTTGGGGTCCTGCCAATTGGGACTGAGCGAGATGGGCCAGACATGCCCTGGGGCCCTCCCATGGTCCCTCAGTCTGGCCAACTTCCCATGTCCCTCCCCAGCCCCGATTGTGCACCGGTGGGGTCCCTCGGCCTGGCCAGTGCCCTCTTGCAATCTGGAACCCCTCGGGGGATGTCAGAGAGCCAGTTTCGGCCTGATCCCACAGGCCAGGCCGAGGGACCCCACTGGTGCATGAATTTGTGCACCGGGCCTCTAGTAATATCTATAACTGTTTCTTCCAAGCAGAATCAGTTACCACAGATATTTGTTTAGCCTATTTTTAATGTTCCTATTCTTGACTTCCTGTTAAACTCCATCTTCCTCTGGGAAGACCCAACCCTCTGAGGTGATGGCAGGGATAGGTTTTTTTTTCTTAGAGCATCAGGAATATGAACATCTAGCTTTCCGCAGTTCAATATTTGTGATTTCCGGGAATTCCTTCAAAGTACCAATGCAATGCCAGACAATACACTGTTCTATCACATGATTTAGTAGTTAAAGCAGGAAAAGCTAAAGTTAGCACTACCTGGAAGCTGTCTCATATTTAGCTCTCACTAATACTGCTCTTGTACACAAACCATACTCCTGTGCTTCTTGATGTCATTCTCTACGGCACAGACCCCTACCAAATGTATCCCCATACCTTTCTCTGAGGAAGTACAACATAACATTCTGGCTTTTAAAGAGCCTATCGACGGAGTAACCAAGAATGGATACACGTAGTGCATCTTTGCCTGATCCATTTAATCCACTATTTACCTTGCTACCCTTAATTTTATGATTAGAATAAAAACACTAATTTCTCAGTTCTATTTTCTTTTTTTTTCTTCTTTACGTCTCCTATATAAGTTTTGTATTTAAGTACTGATCTGCAACATTTCTCCAGAATTTACCAGTTAATTTTCTTTTTCCCCATAAGCTAATATTGATGCATTTTTCATCTCCTGTGTAATACACTGTACATATAATCAATGCTTCCCACTCAGTATCATTATTATTATGTATAATCATGCATTAATTATAATGAATTATGATTTTGAGTGCTTGTTAAAAATATAATCTCTCTTTCCCTTAGGAACGTTCATGTCTACATTTTTCTGAGGGAGCAGATAATTTTACTTGTAAGCTTTCAGGCTTGCTAAGTACTGTGTGCAAGAAGGTTGTGAGATAGCATCCATTCTCTGAAAACTCACAGACTGAGAAAAATATGTCATTTCCTTTTATGGTGAAATTCCACTTGTCCTTGATATTTGTGCCCATTAAGCACTTGTGAAGGACAAAGGAAATTTGATGAAGCATAGCTTGGCAAAATCTCATAATTACTCACTAATCCAATGTTAAAATTTAATATATTGAATTCTATAGGAAACATTTCCATTTTCTCTTCTTCAGAGTAAATAATTCAAATCCCTTTAACCACTTTTGTTTACTAACTCCATGAATGCCATACTTAATTAACTTAAATGAAGAAACATGGTTAAGCAATTTTAGCCTATTTTATATAAAATATAAAATTTCATAGCTGATAAAAGGAGGGTAAAATGACACCTGAGATGGCTCAGTGAGGACAGGAAACTTTGTTAAATTTATTTACTAAGGATACAATCATTCAAATTTTCTAGACAGATTGAATGGTTAGCAACTTCCCCACAGAAGTACTCAAAGTATTTGCCTCAGAAAGATTTTTTGCCTGGCTAAGATAATTTTTAAGGAGGAAAATAAATGAAAAAATTCTATTTTTCATAAACAGCATTTCTAGAACATCACATTACTATCCCTTCTGCCACTTCTTGGTATGAACCAATTGAAAAGTACTTTCCAGTGGTTTTTCCATTAAATAAAAGAACATGTTTGAGTTCTTTTATATCATTAGAAAAATAGCAACCAACATTTTGGTGATGTGGAATCATCACTAAAGTGATAATAAGGATGAAGTATTGTACCCTTTTTTCACTCTGTTCATCTTCTGACTTTATTTTTGTCATATAAGAAATAAATATAAATATCATTATGAATGACTTTGCAATTTTTCTTTGAAGTTTCATTTATCTAACTTATAATTAATAACATTCAAGATTAAATCATTCTTTAAGGCAACTAAAGCATTACTTTGTATGATGTTTCACCAGGTCCATTCATTCTATATCTGTTATCAGAATGCAGCCATCTTTGAGTATATCCTGTTCATTTATTATGGACATTGTTAGTCACAATAATTCATATTAATGATCCACTTGCATTATGGTATTAATGTTAAGAGTCAAATGTCTGGAGGTGGTTTTGTTTATAAGTATAGTTAGAAATGAAGGGGAAAAAAGAATGGAAGGACAGACATCCTAAAGTGAATGATGGTATCTCTAAGACATAAATCTCATTTTTTTCTTAGTTTTTCTAAATTTATGAAATAAAATAAGTTAAATCTTAAAAAAAATGGAAAAAGAAAAATTAGAGTTGATGCTTCTTTTCTAAAAATATATTTTTATTTATTTCAAAGATAAAGGGAGAGGGAGAGAGAGATAGAAACATCAGTGATGAGAGAGAATCATTGATTAGCTGCCTCCTGCACGCCCCCTGCTAGGCTGATGCTCTAGCCACTGAGCCAAACCAGCTAGGGCTGATGCTTATTTCTTATTTTGTATTTGTTTATCCTAGCAGGGTTGCCCAGTTTTTAATATATTTTTTATGTCTTCCAAGCAGGCTTTCCTTCTTGACCATGCTACTGAAACACTTTTTTTTAATTTCTTAGCAGTATGCAAAGTTCATGAGTTTCTATTACTAGGACCTAAAGATAAATACAGAACTGTAGGTGACTTTAGGGTTTCTTTTTCTTAATTTGGTAAATTAGGCTTATAGATGGATTCTTGGCATGTATTTTGCTGCAAGCTGATACTTAGGGTTTTTCTGTTTGCAAATATGGAGAAGAGTTAAGGGAGACACGTGTTGAGATGCATGGGAGGCTTTCGAAGATATGGTAGAGTTGATAGGCTGATTCATATTTTAGAGATATTAATAAATTGAAAGCCATTCATCAACATTTCTGAGGCCCTACCTCCTAGATCTTTGTTTAGATTAAAATCCCAACATATTTAAAGAGTTTCTACCTTGACCCATTGGCCATTAAAAGTTATATTCAAATCATTAAAACTATAACCAGGAACATCTTTGCCGTTGGTGTCCAAAGAAATGCCTCAAAACTCTTTCTTAGGTAGATTTCTGAATTTTCAAAAATGGGTCTTCCTAGCCCCTCCCCCTTTTTCTTTTCACAATTGAGAAACTTTCTTCACTTTAGCTTTATGAGACTGTCAAGGGAAAAGAATCCTATCCAACTATCATGAAACATTAAAGAAGACAGGATAAAATTGAATGCCTTGGGAGTTTTGTGCAGTACAAACAAGCAAGGAATAATTTGGTTTATTTGTTTTTTCCCATCTAATATTTTTAGGTACAAGCCTATGCAGAAAGTGGATGGGGTTGCAGATGGTTTCACAGGAAGTGGTCAACAGACAGGCACATCTGTTGAGCAAACTGTAATTGCCCAAAGTCAACATCATCAACAGTTTTTAGGTATGTTAAGGTGTAATGCATATTAGTTGCTTTTAGGATTTTGAAGACAAGAGAACAATAGTAGTGTTTTCTTCAAGTGAGATTTCTATTATAGATGTTAACCAAATGGAAAGACTTTTTTGTGTGCTGAAACTACGCACATTGTATGACATTTCCAGTTCATTTCTATTTTCTCATGTTCACTAAAGCTTATTTTTAAAACTCTTGAGCTATGTAGGACTTCTAAATGTATATAAATTAAAGGCTATTTGCTGTGAAATTGTTTTTCAAAATTTGTATTAATTGGGCTTTTTTTTTTAAAATCAAAATTGTGTTGTGTGTTTCTTATATTTCAGTAGCAACTTAAGTTCCAAAAAGAATTATTTTCTATGTATAAAGTTACATGTGCATACAGCCTCAGATTAGAATAAAAGTTGTTATAAGCTTTTAAAAAGTAATTTATTCTTTTAACTAGATCACAACACTTCATATTTTTAAAAAAATCATAGATGATATACATGTTTCTCTTTATTTAAAGAGTTAGGAAGTGGAACTTGATCATTTTGCATCTTCTTGTCATAGCCAAAGGTGCAAAAATGGCACTTTAATTTAATTGAAAACTCTTGTAGTGATGAACATGCATAATTTCTGTACAGCAGACCAAACAAGATGAGTAGAAGCTGTCAGAGAGTGTGTGTGTGTATGTGTCTGTATGTGTTTCTGTGTCTATGTGCACTTTCTGAGAAAGACAAGTTGGAGAAGTTGAAAATATTATGGCATCATTTCCCAAACTAAAATTCTTAGGTATATTCTTATGGGCCTTTGAGCTCTCAAGAAGAATATTTTATTTCATCTTTTTATTTCAACTATTATCTTTAAAAAAATAAAAGCATATTCTGGATTACCTAGAAGACAAGAAGGAATACTGTTCTGCAATTTTAGTTTCCACCTTTGTATTTGAATTTATGATAAGGCAGACTCCAAAGTGTATTGCATTAATAAGAGCTTTGAGAAAAGAACAGAGACTTACTATGTAAATTACGCCTTCATCCCAAGGGAAGGCTAAATGCTGTCCCAGTGCTCAGTGTGGAGGAACATTTCACAGCCCATCTGAATATAGAAAAGTGTAATGGGAGGTCCAGCCACCAGGAAATACCTGCTGGTATAAGCGTGTCAAACTCAGAAGTTCCTGTGCCACAGCAGTCAGTACCTCAATCATGTTCCATACAGGACAACAGCATCATCCATCACATCAAGTTAATGTTGTTGAGTTTAATGTTATTCTTGTAGTTTTCGTTGTCTTTATTTTGTAGGTTTGTGGTTTATAATTATATAGGAAGTTGGAGCATAATGAGTTTAAAGCTAGATTTTTTACATGCTTAAGTAACATAATAGTAAAAGTAACCAAAATTGATTCTGGCAACTTGATATATATATATATATATATATATATATATATATATATATATATATGCATGTATGTATATGTATGTATGTATGTATATGTGTATATGTATGTATGTATGTGTATATATACATATATATACACATATACATACATACATATATATATATATATATATATGCCTTATATTAAAAGACACTATGATGGGATATAGTAATAGTGAAAATTTAGTTTCTCCAAAATTTTTATGTTCCCTCTATTCTTCTGAGCTGACGATGTTGCCAAGTTTTGCTTGCTAGTGGCAATATAAAAAATCCTTGCTCTTTGGGCCTCTGATCTTTTATTTATTTATTTTTCCTTTTTAGTTTTCTTAAACTTTCCTTCATTAATCTGTAATTAGCACCATCCACAAAGCTTTATTCTGTTGTGTTGTCCTGGTAACAGATGCATCTCGAGCACTCCCAGAGTTTGGAGAAGTTGAAATCTCTTCTCTGCCAGATGGTACTACCTTTGAGGATATCAAGTCACTGCAGAGTCTTTATCGAGAGCACTGTGAGGTAAATCTTTTCAGACATAGTACAACCCCCTGCTGAGTTGTGCTAGCCAACTTACCAAAACAAAGTAACCAGACTTATTCCTAAGAGACATATAAGTTAGTTGATATTTCTTTAAGCACCTATAAGTTAATTTATCTTCTTATCTCAGAGCAGAAAGGTGAGGACTATAGGAAAGGGAGAATGAATTTTACTGTCCATTTTCTTAGCCTATTCTAATGAATCCTTTGATGCATTCTACTTCGAGGTTTTTATCCTAGAAAACAGGTTTACATATGGATGAAGAAATAAGTGCACAAGGGAACTAATTTACTGTATTATTGTTTCCAATGCAAAAGGTTGGTTATAACTTCAATATCTAGTAGGGAACTAAATAAATAAAATATAGTATAATCTATAAAGTGAAATATTATGCAGCTATTAAAAAGAATAGGCAAGTCTAAATGCACTAATATAGAACAAACGTAGAACTTATTTTCAAAGACAAAAAGCAAGATGCAAAGCAGTGTGTATAGCATACTATCATTTGAATAAAAAACAGCATGTATATACATCTCTCCAGAAGAATAAACATGAAAATGTTAATGGTGTTGATTTTGTAAAGGAAATTGGGTGACTGGGTGGCAGGAGAAAGAGCCCTAATTTTTCAATGCATCTTTTTTACCTTTTGAATTTTACACCATTTTCTATCAAAAATATTTTCTGTAAATGTTTAATAAAGCACTTCCAGGGATCATGGAGGCTCCAGTTTTGTTTTTGTGGTAATTAAAGTTCCTCTTGGTATTTTGCATCCCTACTCCTGCCCCTTTCTGAATATCCCTCCTCAGAAGTGGCTACATGGTCTCCAGGAGGGGAACTCTCTCCAAGGCATGACACGTACCTGCAGCTCACTTAGTACCGAGGGAATGATGGATTACAAGAAGAGTTTTCATAAGTGCCTTTCCTTTTGAAAGAGGAGTCTGTTTAGAATTTAGGTAGCTTTATTCCAGGGCTATCTATGATCTACTTATAAGTAAAAGATAATCCTTTAGATTTCACGGGCTGTCCTCCTGACTGCTGACAAAGCAGTATAGTGAGGAGTCTCAGTTCATAGCATTCACAGATTTTTCATTCTCCAGGAATAAGAACTGCTTGAATAAATCTGAGTGCTTGTCAAGGGTGCTAGATTATTAACAACCAAGGGCAAGCTCTCTCATTATTAACAAGCCATGTACCACATTGTTTTCAGCATATCCTGCCAGTCTGTTCCCAACATGTCTTGCAATGATAAAAGACACTTAATATATGTTTCTCTTTGACTACTGCTTTTCCTAGTATTAGAGAATTTTTGGATGATACTTGTATATCTAGGGAAAATTTCTTTTTACATGTATATCATATATATGAAGATTCTCTAACCATTTTCTTATTTCTCTGTACTCTGAACCTTGCTTTAAGCAAACCAGTCTACACAAATATAATTTGTATTTCTTTAAGTTTCTCATACTTATTCAAAGTATAAGTTGGAGCAATATTATTTACATTACTAAAGAATATATAGTAAGATTATTCTAAGTGAAAACCTCCCCCAATAAAATGAAAATATTCTTTGGGTTACAAAATTTTCATCAACATTTCTATTTGTAGGATAACTCTATATGAAGAGAGATAGACATGTATGATGATTAATATGTGTGCAGTCTATAGAATGAGCCCAATTTATTTCAGAGTTACCAGAATTCATGCCATCTCCCATGGAGCATAGGAGCAAATATGAAAAAAAAATTCTATTTTTTTTCTGTGAAAATTCCGAACTTTTGAAGTACAGACACATGAGTCATTTGCTCCAAGCCAATATAACATGGACTATTTTAAAATATATTTGATATGTATTTTAATATGAACATATTTGAAAATGGGTGATTGGACAAAGGATACGTGTTTTATTCATTTGTAAAACTGCCTCAAGAGGCTACTGCGAAGAATGTCCTTTTTGAAGGCATTTGAGATTGACTTAAGAGTCACTAAATTTAAGATGCACTGAATTACTTGCTTTATTTTATATCGTGTTTACTACAGTTTATGTTTTAAAGAAAGCTTAACATACCTATTTTGCCTATCATTTAGAATTCTCATGATTTGTTTATCAAAGATATTGTGTAAGTATCACTAGTTTTAGGTAAGGAACAAGTATAATTTTCTACATAATGTGCTACAACACTATTTTTTTTCTTTTAACATACACATAGTGTTCTTACAGCAATCTCATGGATATAAATATGGAAGGTATTATGTGAGATATTAATAGCTGTTTCATTAATAGAACTCTCTTGCAATGTGCCTAAGCTGCAGTTGAGAAAGCAGCTATGATTCTACCTGCCTCTGAGAGGGAGGAGGGACATCTGTACGCCCTTTATTGGCAGGGCTTGCACTTGCGTTTTTATTATTGCTGATATAAAAGGGTGAAGAAGAGTACGCTAACCTTTTGAATTTTATACCATTTTCTGATTTGCCCCCTTTCCTCCATTTTCATTCCTGACTACTTGGAGCTTTTCCTACTAGTTCCCAGAATATGTCCCAAACAGATTTTGCTTAATATTTGAATTGTTTTCAGAGTTTTTTGTGTAGATCATCATTTATTCTCTGTATCATACATAAGGTCAATCTACACAGGTAGCACAGCCTTCAGAATTATAACATTATATTTTTTTCTTTTTGCCTGAAATCCTTAGATTGACTCCCAGTTTTCCTCTGTTGTCGCTTAGCTTATGTGCATTTTGTAGATCTTGACTGGGCAGCTGTCCTTATTCTCAATGCCGAGGACATTAAACACACTATATTGACAACTTCTATCTTTTATGCTCAAAATAATCACAGAATCATGTGTTCTTTGCACAAGTTATTCTTTTATGACTGCTTTTATCTGAAGGTGAATTTATAAACTAATTTCAAGGGCAGGGCAAAACTAAATATGATCATCAGAAGTTAATGGAAGTGGCAAATTTTACCATCCTCAAAATAAAATTAATCTCCTAGAGCTGGATAATGGCTCTAGGAGGTAAAATTAAGGAGAAGGTAAAGCCCCTGACGCCAGATTAGAGAAGGGGATGTTCTTAAAGCTGCTCTCAAAAGGGCATGCGCAGAATAGGATTGAATGGGAGGCATTGCGTGACCAAAGAGAGGTGCTGGCTGTACTCTCCTTCTGCCCGGCAGGCGATCATCTGAAGGCCTTCCTGACTTGACTGTAGTTTGTGACCCAGCCTCTGCATAGCTGGGAACACTTTGGGACTCATGGTCAGGAGCCTTCGACAGAGCTACTTTTAGCCCTAGCTCTGTCTGCCACACGCAAGCACCCCCACACCCTTCACTTCGGCCTCTTTGATGGCCAGGGGACACAGTCAGCTCAGTGAGGACTGACGTGAATTGAATCTATGTTTTGTGCCCTTCGCTCTGAGAATATGAAGAATGGCAGCAACCCTGGAGGCAGAGGGAATCAGTGGGTAGAAAAAAATGAAAGAAAAGTAAGAGAAGAAAATGGAGAAGAGGGACGAAAGCATGGGGGAGGAAAGAGGTGAAAGTAAGAGTGAGATATGAGGCCATTATGGGAGGGTTATCAGTCATCCTGCCTAATCTCTTAAGAGTTGTTTTTCCCCTTAGCTAATCTCTTTCGTTTCCCTACTTCCATTGGCCCAATTTAGTCCAGTTTTACCATGTTATGAACCCAAAGGTATTTTTACCATTTAAATCCCTTTACATTATGTTCTCCTCTCACCTCCACATAAGAAATATTGTAAGGTATACCAATAACCATTTTGTTTCTTAGGCAATATTGGACGTTGTTGTGAATCTTCAGTTTAGCCTGATAGAAAAATTGTGGCAAACATTCTGGCGCTATTCTCCCTCTACTCCAACTGACGGCACTACCATTACTGAATCAAGGTCAGAATCAATAAACTTTCCAGTTCATTTTCATGGCTAAGTAGATGTCACAGTTAATAAATTAGAGCTATGTATACCAGTTGTGAACCCTACCTGATAACATTAAATGAATGGATTGAAATAAGCCACAAACTGCTCTCTGGAGGTTTCAACGTGTGTACAGTAGCTCCCATTTTATTGCATTGGGGGGCTGTGGTAGAGCTATTTCATCTTCATGGATTTTAGTATCATATATGCCTTTCATACCGTCAGAAAGTATTAACGTGCATAGGCAGCTCTGGGGGAATGTTATATATATCCAGCCGTATGGCACCAGTGCAATGGTGGTATAGTTCTAACCTCAGTAATATTTGATAAACTAAAACGATTTTTAAAGTCCATTTTCTTTTTTATCCTCATTTGCCATCTATTCATTTGCTACATTTATTCACCCCAGCAATCTGAGTGAAATAGAAAGTCGACTTCCGAAAGCAAAGCTGATAACTCTGTGCAAACATGAGTCTATCCTGAAATGGATGTGTAACTGTGACCATGGGATGTACCAGGCTTTGGTGGAGATTCTCATCCCCGACGTCCTTAGACCTATTCCTAGTAAGTTAAATGCAGACAAGTACGGATGCTTTTGTTCTCATACATGCCACCCAGGAAGTTTTGGGAAGTGACATTGCAATCTAGAGGGATTCTAATTGCATTTAGATTTGCCACATAGAAAACATGCAACACAGAATATTGCCTGAAAGCAGCCTAGAGCAGAACTGTAGTAAAAGAGGAACAATGATCTGGTTTTCAATCTTTAGTAGTTTTCTTTTTCAAAGAAAAGCTAACCTATGGATGTGACAGCCCAATGACTAATTGCAAGAACACTCCCAGGCCAGTCAAGCACGTACAAATTATTCTATCCAAGGACACAGTTTCCTCCCTAAAGCCAAAATTTTTGAAACCTGTAATTGCTAGGCCAGCTTCTTTCATGGTTGCTTTTGATTTGAAATGAATTTATCTTGGTTTCTACTGAAGTTGAATTCTTTTATAAAAAGCATTTACTTTGTCACCTACATCATGTTCTGAACTACAAATGCAGTTTCCATTTAACAGCAATGATTAACTGGCATTTTGAGAGAAAAATCTATGTTACTACGCAAGCATTTTAGTCCCACCATGAAGCAAACAGGAATTACATAGATAAGTTGGATTAAGTGATGCTTGCTTTTTACACTACCTTGCAGCAAACAAAGCTATTTTCTGCAAGTGTCAATATAAATGGCACTATGGATACTTGTGTTAGCGGCAATTGGAATGATTTTACACTTACATCTTCATGAGCACATACTAGTGACCTTAACTTTTAAAGACTGGGGACAGAAGTTCCACTCTAAAGTGACATTAGTAAGGTAAAAGCAGTCTTTCCGCTTGTGAAATGGGCGACCGTGTACTTCAAGTACACCATTCACAGGTGATTTGTATTAAGTTTTTCCAGACAATATTTAGAATTGAATAGAACAAAAGGTGAAGAATGAACATTTGTATACTTATACTTGCTTTTTTTCTAAATATGATAGGTAACAGTGGAGGATATGAGTTACTTCATATGTTCCTCACCACCTGAAAATGCATGCGTAGACACACATTTGCATACAGTATCAGTGAACATACATACATTTGTATAGAAATTTATTTTTTTTTAAATCCAACTGCCATTGTCTCACATTTTTATCAGTTGCTAATGTTTTCTACTCTATCTGCACTATGTTCCTAAGCATTGATTAAAAATAATGTTGTCATGGAAAATATCAGTGTGTAAATTCTCTACTGATTTATGTTTCAGAATCTGATTTTCCTTGTTTTCATCTCCTCCCTGTGCTCTGAGTTATAATCTCTCGAGATGTTTAAGAGAAGTAGCATAGGTAGCCCATTAGACATCTTCCCACCCACATATAATTTCTCTCATGAGATATAAGAAGAGATGTCAGTGAGCACTTTCTTTTTTGAGGCAAATCAACAACATCAATATTCATGAAATAACTCTAAAATCTTAAATTTCCATGTTAGCCTCACAAGACTTTAACTTATAAATTCCAGTTTCCTAACTTAAATCATGCATCAGTTTTAGTTAACTGTAAGCCCCACCATTTAAATACAGAATACATTTGACCTTTGTTTTTAAATTGTGATTTAAAAACCAGTTTATTCTGTCAAGTACTTTGTCTCTACATTCAGCAGACAACTCAACCTCAGGAATTTTACGTAAGTATAGTTTCATAGTTTCTCTGAAATTACAAGATACGTTAATGTGCCAAGTAAATTTGGAAATTTAATTCCCATTCTATAACAAAACCTAAAAAAAAGCTTAAAATAGAGTTTAGATGGCTATCTGCTGATTGTATGCATCTTAATATTAATCATGAGTGGGTTGAAACAAGTTGCTTTGCAATAGATTTTAAATTTCAACATCCATTCATGAGAACAGTTGTCAAAGTTAATGTGCACAATTTGATCTGACAGGAACCATAGAGAGAGAAAACGTAACTTTATTTTAAAAATTGTTATTTTGTTGCTACTAGTACTTCACTCTACCACTTACTGTACAGATGGGATTCCTTTTTTTAGCCCAAAAGTAGTCTGCATCTCATACTAATTTAAAGTCAGCTTGAAGCTACTATATTCTAAAATACATTTATCTGAAAATGAAGAAAAAGTTAAGTGCAAAGAATTGTATAAGAACTCAACTGGTAATACTTAAATGTACAATTTTTAGGTCTATTTAAAGATGGCCAAAATGTCATTTAGTACAAAAAAAGTAAAAACTAAAAATCATCTGATATACAAATATATCTTTTTATTTTATAATCTCCCTCACATCAGATTTGTCTAGGTAAAACTCATTAATGTTTTAAAGTAACTTTTCCTGGGTCTTGGTTTTTTTAGAATAAATAATTGTTACATATTAATTTTAGAAAACTGCCAAATACAGATAGCCAAATTGAATCTTGCAAAAACTTTTACTGAGTTTCAAAAAGCGTCGTTAATTTTCACTCTTTTTCATGTCCATTCATGCCTGTCCTTCATGATTCTAGTACATAATGCAGCAGGAAAATACTTTTCTGTCTTTTTTTTTTTTTTTTTTTTTTTTTTGGCTAAAGTGGGAAGCTTTGGAAATTTCAAGAGATTAGTTCTCAAATTTCCAACTCAGTGTTTCCAACAGATTATTCTCATGGTCTGCATCATGGTCTGCACTTCTCAAGTGTTTTTGCTAATAAAAAATTAGCCATTTCAGTTTCTCTGTTGTCATTTGACCAGTTAAGTAAGTCATTGTCTAAAGATAGTTGTTTTTAGTATTGGATTAGTAATATTTATATCATTTGCAAGTAACTTAAGTAATTGTCTAACTGCGCTTTAACAAAAGTAATAGAGAAGCATGAAAGATTCATTTGAGCACAAAGAGAAAAGCCGAGAAACTTAATCTCATCATTAATATTAATATTTTGGGAAGCCTTGGACAAACATGTAACTTCTCTGTTTCTTACAGTATTACTGGTTGTAATACCTACCCATACAATAGGGAACCCACAAAGACTTAACTGTGAATGCCTCAAATATTTAGTAAGTGTCTAAAGCTGCTCCCTCCACTTTGGCACAGATGAAGGGAAATGCTATTGACTGAATTACTTGTTGAACAAGAGAAGAATTCAGTCTTCTCTTATGCAGCAATCTCAGTAAACATATCCCTTCTTGTAAAATAGTCACCCCTGATAATTGAAGATGCTTCCAATCGCTTTATGGCCACCATGAAAAGCCACTCTCATGGAACCTACCCCTATTTCAGGTTTTAACAGATGTGTGAAAAGTATGGACTGGACTAATTTAGGAATATCTTAAGAATATTGGTCTTTGTGACAGTAATTTTATCACACTGATCTTTTATCTCTACCTGCCAAGTGAAATGGAGAATAGTTATCCAAAATTTCAAGTTAGGCCATGTGAATTTTTACCTTATTTTTCAACAAGAGTGAGAGAAAACTACTCTAGCTGGCATGTTCTAATGTAAATAGAGGCTTAGAAAAAGAGAGAAGCTTTGCATGATCCTCTTTTTAACTAAAAAAAAAAAAAGGAAAATAGGTTAAGAACTTGAAAAATCAAGATGAAGAACTTGTAAAGGAAAAAAGCTTTGAGCACAGAGCTGTAAATAAAAAGTATTTGTCTAAGATAGAAAATTCACAACTGGTATATGTTGTTATAAGTAAAAATGTTTGAATGTTTTCATTTCCCAACCAAGTAGCATTAGTACCTGTGAACAAAATCGCTTTGCAAGGAAAAACAAAGCCCCCAAAATATAATTCTCAAGCTCTTTCAAGGTTAGGAATAATGTTAAATAAAGGCTCATCAGTGAAGACAATATAAGTTCTGTGCTATTTCATGTGTCGTGTATGTATGTTTTCCCTTAATCTAGCTTACAGATTAATGTTCTTTTGAATCTTTTTCATTTTGCCTTTATTCTTTGACATTTAGGTGCCTTGACCCAAGCCATTCGAAATTTTGCAAAAAGCCTTGAAGGTTGGCTTTCCAATGCCATGAACAATATTCCACAGAGAATGATACAAACCAAGGTATACTTTTATATCTTTGCATATTCTTTTGTGTTTAGGAAATTATTCTGGACTATGAGTTTTATATGTGCCCTATGAAATAGCACTATGTAAAATGTTGATAATATAACATACACAATTTTAAAATTGATTTTATATTTGTATTTTATTATAACAATGTGATAAAGAACTTGCACAAAGTATGTTTGATAATAATACTTTCAAAAGACTAGAGAAGCATTTTAAATGTGTATTTATAAGCCCTTTTTAAAGTGTATATTTCAGATTGCTTAATTTCAAATTAAGAATAGCCTAGAATGTTTAAACAGTTCCCATTTAAAGGATTTTTAGACTCTTTAAGTCCCCATCTATGCTCATTGTGTTGTGAAAAGTTCATGTAAATTGGTATTCTTTTACATTTTTTAGGATGTTTTGTGGTGTATTTTTTAAATGCTGGAGAGTGCTTTTGTAAATCAAGTAATCACTTCTTAAAGTGAACAATTATCTCATTATTTATCTAGAAATATGAATTCTAGTCTCCACTTTGTCCCTTACTAACTGTGTCACTTTAGGTTCATCTGTGAACATGCCCCCATGACAGAATTGAACTAATTTTGTCTAAACTTTAATACCAAAAATTACACTTCTGTATTTTTGTCAATGACTATATCCACTATCATACTCCAAGAACATACATTATCTTTGAATTTGGGGCTATACTTGATAGATTGCAGCTCTTCCAGCTGACAAATTCATTTAGGAATACAAGTAGCTCCCAGTTCTTCCTATTTTGACTAAAGTTTCACAATAATACTTTCTAATTCTAAACATATAGAAAAAAACATTTCATTGATATTTCACCTTAGATTTTTACTTTAGAATATGCTGTCAATAAAGTAGGGGTAGACACATTTGGTTACTGAATTTTAAATTTAAATTTAGTTTCTCAGTCACACTAACTACATTTCAAGTGCTCCAGAGTATCATGTGGATAGTGGGTACCATATTTGGCATCATGTATGTAGCATTTTCGTCTTTGTAGAAAGTGCTCCATGGCAATGCTGTTCTAAAGTACCACATCGAGGTGGGAAAACAAAGAGGGTGCTACTTGATTATGATGGCCAGAGGAATGTTTTCCAACTTGCAAAGTCAATCCTGTTCATAACAGTATGTCAAACAGCTGAAAGCAACTGCCTACCCAGTGTCATCAAAGGATGTGGTAGAAATCTAGCTGCAATATTGGTCATTTCATTGATCTCCAGATTTGATTTGATTTACCTCAGCGGAGGGTACCTTCTGCTGTTTCTCTCTCACTAATGTGTAGCATTTTTTTAGCTGAATACTCAATTAATGAAGACAATCTACCCTGACAAAGGGAACAGAATAGTGAGATTATAACTGGCCATTGTTATCAAAACACCTGGAGTTATACATATCCAATCACTGTAATATAGTTTCTTTGTAACCTTGAACAAACTACTTAACCTGTTTAACTCATAATATGTGTTTAGTAGGATGGTTATGAGAATTGAACGAGGTAATATATTAGAGGCACTTAACACAGTGCCTGACACATAGTATGTACTTGATTAATATAAACTACAGAAATGGGGGGGGAAATTGTAAGATCCCTTTTTCTTTTCTTTTTTCTTTTTTTTTGAGGACATGTGAACTTCCCCAAAGATCCACATAGTCCTATAAATCTCATTATCAAAATAGAGCATCCTTTGACCTGTGAACACCTTCTATCATTCACCCAGTTGTTTCTTCTATACTCATAGCGATTTAATGCCATGCCATACTTTCCTATAAATATGTGTAAATGCTCGTTAGATCTACTGTGCATGTTAGAAGTTTCTATAAGAGTATGAGATTTAGATATTTATCTAGACTTTTTTTGCATTATCTTTAATCTCTTTCATTGTAACCTGGTTCATTCAGGTTTGCAGCAGGAGACAAATGGTCTATCTCAGTGGTCGGCAAACCTCGGCTCGCGAGCCACATGCGGCTCTTTGGCCCCTTGAGTGTGGCTCTTCCACAAAATACCATGTGCGGGCGCGCACATACATGCGATTGAAACTTCGTGGCCCATATGCAGAAGTTGGTTTTCGGAAAGGAGATAGACGAAACAAGTATACAAGACAAGTATGGATGGGAGAGTTGGAAGGGGTCGACCTCAGCGAACGTACCTCAATCAGATTGAGGACATTTTTAGCAAAGGCCAGCTTAGAGTACCCTAATTAAGTTAATAACAATGTACCTACCTATATAGTTTAAGTTTAAAAAATTTGGCTCTCAAAAGAAATTTCAATCGTACTGTTGATATTTGGCTCAGTTGACTAATGAGTTTGCCGACCACTGGTCTATCTGGAGGGGAAAATAATTGAAGAGGGTTCAAGAAGGGTTTACTTCCAAAGGCGTGAACAGAGTTAAGAAAAGGAGCCGAAACCGGTTTGGCTCAGTGGATAGAGCGTCGGCCTGAGGACTGAAGGGTCCCAGGTTCGATTCCGGTCAAGGGCATGTACCTGGGTTGCGGGCACATCCCCAGTGGGAGATGTGCAGGAGGCAGCTGATAGATGTTTCTCTCTCATCGATGTTTCTAACTCTCTATCCCTCTTCCTTCCTCTCTGTAAAAAATCAATAAAATATATTTAAAAAAAAAAAAAAGAAAGAAAAGGAATGGTAAAGTACCTCAGGAGCAGCAATAGTGAGAAGTCCTGAACATGCCTACATCTAGAAGGGAAAGAGGTGAAAGTCATGGCATTAAGATACTCTTCTTGCTACAGAACTGTGGTCATAGAAATGGAAAACAGTCTCTGCCAAAACAGGGAGAGAACAGAAATTGCGTGGGAATAAATACTTAATGACTCTATTCCCATCCTTCAGTCTTTTGCCAGTGCCCATCATTGGAAGCCAAATGGAAGCCATAGTGTAAGGGAGGTGGTTACTAAAGTACATTCAGGACAGTCTTCCTGAGCACAGAGCAGCATCAATAAGGATGGAAAATAGATTTTGAAGGGCAAATGGAGATTTCCTGACTAGCCCTTTTACAGAAATTTATATGCTGGAAAAGAGTTTTTGTTGCCTGTATCTGATAAGTTTGTTAGCTACAAAGTTGCTAATAAAGGCTATGAATTCTTTTGTTTGACCTCAAAATTACCCATTTCTATAAAATAAAGGGTAGTAAGAGTGAATATGAATGACATTCCTCTGGAAAGTATATATTTTTATCCATTTTAAAAAGTGGGACTCTCTAGTTTGCTTTTCCAAGTTAAAAAAAAAATTATTTGCCAAGTTTATAGTTGACTGTCCTACAGAGAGTAGGGGAAAAAAAAAGAAAATCAATATTTTTCCTGCTTCCCCAGAGAAAGTCATTTCTTGCCATGGACGAGTAGTTATTTGTAAGACTGGTTTAATTAATTCTGCACTCAGATGTCAAAGAATGTGGGAATTTGTTTTAGTCTTGACCTCAACCCACTCAAAAGAAAATAATACTTGGTTTAGAGATTTCAATGCTGTAATTTATAAGTAAGCTCTCTCACCAAATGATTGTGAAATAAGTAGCAGGGGGAAGCATTTAAAATTTGGCAAGGGAATAAAGATTTGAGCATGTGCAATGGTTTCTGTTACTAGAAGGAAAAAAAGAATCCCATTTTAATTGGTTCTGTACAGGTTGCCGCTGTAAGTGCCTTTGCCCAGACTCTGCGAAGATACACGTCGCTCAATCACCTGGCCCAGGCAGCTCGTGCAGTGCTTCAGAACACGTCTCAGATTAACCAGATGCTCAATGACCTCAACCGTGTCGACTTTGCCAATGTCCAGGTACTCTGTGTTCTTGCAAAGTGTGTTTTTGAAGAGAAGACACTTAATTTTTTCTTCTTAATTAGGATCATCATATTTCTTTTTAAAGTTACATCAATACACAGGCAGCATCTCTATTCATAACACCTGAAAGAAGGGAGTTTTACTCAGTTATGACTTTACTGCTCCTCTGTTTTGTGGTTCAAGCCCACTAAGATTTATAGTACTAGACACAACCTGTGTCACCAGGGTCTCCTGAATGGTTAATGGGCTAAGGACCATCACAGTCATTGAAATTAAATAGGCAAGAGGTTAAATTATTCCATCTCCTTGTGGTGGGATCTTGGGCAAGTTACTTAACTGCTTTGGGTTTTACTTTCCCCACTTTATAACACCTATCTTACGTTGTGCTATATAATAAAAGCCTAATATGCTAAGTGTCCCATCAGCCATTCAACCAATCAAAATGTAATATGCTAATGATATGCTAAGGCCACTCAATTGCTCGCTATGATGTGCACTGACCACTAGGGGGCAGACAGTCAACCAGTTGTTATGACACGCACTGACCACCAAGGGGCAGATGCTCCGACCAGTAGGTTAGCTTGCTTCTGGGGTCCAGCCAATCGGGACTGAGTGAGACGGGCCAGACACACCCTGGAGCCCTCCCACGGTCCCTCCCCGGCTGGACAACCTCCGACGTCCCTCCCCAGCCCCGATTGTGCACCAGTGGGGTCCCTCGGCCTGGCCTGTGCCCTCTCGCAATCTGAGCTGAGGGGCCCTCCGCCCAAGTGCACAAATTTTCTGCACCAGGCCTCTAGTGGTTTATATATTTAGTAATATCCAAAACCCTTAGTACTGTAACACACAAGAGATTTTTGTTCTTAATAGTGCCCCATCTTGAAAGAACTCAGAATGACCCTATTTCAGAGTTTACTATAGGTGTCTATTAAGTATTTGTTCATTTGAAAAGAATTAGGTGTAATATGTTTGACTATTTTGATCATCCAAATAAAAAATATATATTTGAAGCTTCTGATCAAACTACTCACTTTTACTTTAAATTACAGTTAAAAAATAGCTAATTTAGGAATATTATTATGGAATTCCAACATCTAGTTCACTTCAAACACTAAAGTAATAAAGCTAATTGTTGCCATATAAAAACTGCCATTACTCACTAATAATACAAATAATAAAATAAAAAATACATAAACTAAACATAATCAAAGTTAAAAGCTTTTGTTCTTCAAGAGAGACCATCAAGACAATGAAATGGCAACTGATAGAATTGAGAATATTTTTATAAATCATGTATCTGATAAAAATTGTATCTAGAATCATATAAAGAGCTATTTCAACCCAATAATAAAAAGACAACCTAGTTTTAAAATGAGCAAAGATCTGAATAGACATTTCTCTAAAGAAGATATACAAATAACCAATAAGCACCAGAAAGGATACTCAGCATAATTACCTACCAGAATGATGAAAATCAAAACCACACTGAGTTGCTACTTCACAAACACTAGAACGGGTATAATAAAAAAGACAACTCATAAGTGTTGGTGAGGATGGGGAGAAATTGGAACCCTCATACACTACTGATTGAAATGTAAAATTAAAATGCTGTAGCCACTTTGGAAAACAGCCTGGCAGTTTGAACATAGAGTTACTATGTGACTCACCAGTTTATTCTTAGGTGTATACCACAAGATATTAAAGCATGTCCACATAAAAACTTGTACATGAATATCGATAGCAGCATTATTCATATTAGCTACATCAAAGTATAAGCAACCCAAATGTCCATTAACTAATGAATGTGTCAACAAAATGTGGTATCTTCACACATGAAATATTATTGGGCAGCAAGACAAAATGAAGTTCTGATAGATGCTACAACATGGATGAACCTTAAAAACATTATGCTAGGTGAAAGAAGTCAGACACAAAGGACCACATATTGTATATATCTACTTTATATGTAAAGTAAATTAGTCGTTGCCTAGGTCTGGTAACTGGGCATTGGAAAGTGACAGATTAGCGGTATGGGGTTTCTTTTTGAAGAAATGAAAACATTCTAAAATTGATTATAGTGATGGATACACAATTCTGTGCATATAATAAAAGCCATTGAACTGTATACTTTAAATGAGTGACATTGTATGACATGAATTGTATCTCAAAACTGTTTAAAATAATTGCTTAAAACAAACTATTAATTACTCACTTTCCTAGAAATTTTAATATGCAGTTCTGGTCTGGTTTTATCATTTAAAATATATCAAAAAGTAATACTGTGCTTCATTCATTTTAGGATATAGTAATCTTGCTGTTCTTTCTGACTTTCATGAATTGGGCTCAAACTTACGATGTATATAAAGTTTTTTTTTTAACTTTTTAAAAAATTGATTTGAGAGAGAGGGGGGGGGAGAGAAAAACATCTATGAGAGAGAGAAACATCGATTGGTTGCCTCCTGCACGTGCCCTGACTGGGATCAAACCCACAACCTGGGTCTGTGCCCTGACCAGGAATCAAACCTGCTATCCCCTGGACAATGCTCCAGCCATCTGAGCCACACCAGCCAGGAGGATGGATATAAAGTTTTTTTTTTAATCTTTCAATATATTTATCAATTTCTCTATATACAAACATAAATTTATACACACATGCAAATGTATTACCATTACCAGACGAAACTCTCTGGTTTACAAAGCCATTAGCTTTATATATATATTTCAATAGAATTTATGTTAACTAATTTCAGTGAGAATATTAGAAGTTTATATTGCCTTAAAATTTACACTCTATTGTTTATTTCAAATCTTCATTCATTCTTAAGTCTTCCTTTAAAAGTATCTTCAGAACAGTTGAAGTAGTTAGGCAACTTCTAGTTTCAAAAAGTAATTTAAGTTCAATCACAGAAAATAAATGAATGATCCCCAATAATATCTGAGATTTTAAATTTCCTGTTAACATTATTTTTATATGTGTATTTGTAATGCCTGCAATCCTATGAAGTATTTACAGAAATGAGTTCTTTCAGGGTATAAACAACAACCTTGAGAACACCTTTGCTTATAAATGGTCGATTATGTATCTACTCTATTACTCATTCTCCACCCACCAGCTTTGAGGCTACCTTTCCCCTTCCTCTGTTTTCAACTACCAAGTTTTCCTCTGCCCACATGACAGTTATTTGTACTGAAACCTGTATGATTAAATACCTACCCTCTGTTCTGGCTGGGTGTCTCAGTTCGTGGGCGTCATCCAGTGCAATGAAAGGTTGCTGGTTCCATTCCCAGCCAGGGCAGGCTGGTTCCCCAGTAGGCGGCGTGCAGGAGGCAGCCTATGGAACTGTTGCTCTCACATCGATGTTTCTTTCTCTCCTAATCCTTCCTCTCTCTCTAAAACCAGTAAAAACATATTTAAAAAACAAAACAAAACACTTATCCACCAAATAATCTTGCTTTTCCTCAGAAGATCATGGACACAGTGGTATACCATTCCTTTCCCCCTACATATTATGTCTCACACCTCTTTTCATTTTGATGAGTAATCTCTTTCTTCAGGTAGCATATTCGATCTTTAACTTCCTTCATTCTTTCCTTTTCTGCTCCAACTTTTGCCTGATTTTCTCAGTTCTGGTTTTCCCAGTCCACTGCCTACCCGTTCCACCTCTATCACCCCCTCCTCTTCATTTGGAAGTTGCTCTGCCCCTACAAGGTTATCCTCAGTGAGGCTGACCCATATAAGGGTGATGCTCTTTTAATAAGGAAACTTTAATATAAGTCGGTGAAATTACAGATAGGGGCCAATACTATCATACTCTGAGAGCTTGAACGTATTAAAAAGTTTCTTTCTGAATATTCATATATCTTTCACCACTTTACAATTCTCTAGTTAAATCTTCTTTTCCTCAGGATAATTTTTCTATTGCAGTATCATTGTTTTTTGTTTTATTTAATTGATAGCATTACAATGGTATTATTTTATAATATTTTGTGTGTAAATGATAGTTTTCCATCTACATTGTGGGCTAAGGAGGTTTCCGTGGGTTGACCCGATAACCTAACTATTGCATATATTTATTTCAGAAGCATGGAACAGACTGTGGAATCTCAGAGGCAAGGCGAGGGTGGGTGGGTGAGTGGGAAGAGATCAACCAAAGAACTTCTATGCATATATGCATACACCCATGGACACAGACACTAGGTGGGGGTGGTCTAGAAGAGGTCAATGCGGGGTAAGAGGACACATAATATTTTCAACAATAAGATTTTTTTAATCTGATTTTAAAACTACTGACTATAGAACTGAAATATCCAAATTCCTTTCCGAAGGGAATGTTTAAAATATACTCGACCATTATTATATTTTCAGTCTGGAGAGTAGCAAAATGAAATACATATAAAGTAGTTTGAAAAGCCACAATAATGTCCTGTGACTTTACTTCTCTAAGTTTGGTTTTAGATTATTATTTTTCATGGCAAAAACTAACTACTAAAGGAATTAGTGAGTTTGAATTTATAGTAAGAAATTAAATGAAATTCTTCTGGAGTACCAATAAGTTCCTCCTCTCAATTATCAGTGCACAAACACATAAAAATAATGTCCCCTATAATGAGTATAAAGTTTCATTTTTTTCCAAAATGAAAAATATTAAAGATAGATCGCACAATAAGGACATATAGTTCACACTCCTATACTAGACACTAAAAAATGTTAAGATGATAAATTTTATGTGTTATTTTACCACAACAAAAAAATGTTTAGACATTAATTTAAAAAAACAACCTCCTCTGTCCTTTCTTTATGGCCACAATACTTCCCTGGGTATTCTCCTGAACTCTTAAATTGATTCATCATTTCTGGGAGTTATTTGACAGTATATTTTGAAGTATTATAACTATTTTATTATTCTGTCATACAGAAAGAAGTGCCAAAAAAAGCAATGATATAGTTACAAGATTGCTAATTCTTGTATTATTCCTACTAGTAAAAAATAGTAATGACCAGAAATGTCTAGTTGTATGGAATTGGTTATGTAAACAATGCTATATTCATGCATTGAAGCAAATTTAATCACTGACCATTAAATATAGCTCTATATTTGCCAAAGTTGAAAGATGGTTATCATCTATATTTAAGTGAAACTAGGCAGAATATCTAGCAGAATGTGTCATATAATCCTATTTTAAATATTTATATATGCATATACATACATGCATATTCATATGACATGTGAAAAAATTGAAAAGGTATACACAGTAGCATGCTGTAGTTATCTCTTTATGTTGGCATTTAGGTATTCTTAATATTTTTATTATTTGTATTTGTTATTTTTCTATTGTCATATTTTAATGTACTTAAAATATTTAAAAGTGGTATTTAGGAAATAAAATCTGAAAGTGTTTATGAGTAATTACATAAGACAAAGAAAGGTAGTAGATGATATCATCAGCTGGAAATATAGAAGAAACTATAGCTTCCCTGGGGAAATAAAATGAATGAAGTTTGGCATTTTGTCTCTGAAGCATCTCCCTGTTGAAATGTCTCTTGAATAGGTGAAGTTTATAGGATCAGGAGCAACGGCGGAACCAGTGAGCGCAGATTAGGGATTTATTTAGTTGAAATTGTTGATTTGAATGAGCTTGTCCTTTGAGAGTAGACAGAATGAAAGCTATAGACACACTTTATAGAAGAATACACACATATTCACAATTTTTAGGTATAGAATTAGGACCTTTACAGTTTCCCCTCCACAAAAGCCTATCTTGAAAATATTATCTGGACACATGAACCCACCTTAAAAATTACTGTCACATTTCATTTTTCTAATTGTATGTTTGGGGAAAATGAGGCCACTGAAATTAAATGAATTGCTTGAGTTCAGTTTAATCAATTCAGGCCCTACATAAAATCCATGTCATCTTTCTCTCAGTTGATTATTATATTATGAAATAATTATACTCTGACCATGAGAATATACGTGCTTTTAGTAATCTTAAAAGGCATTGGAAACATTACAGAACTTATGGTAACCACTGAAAAGTAACCTTAAAAGTTCCTGTCTTCATTGCTCTCACCAAACATGAAACCTCCCAGTTATAACCAGAAGGAAAGCTGTAGGAGTTTGTTTCTTGGCAGTTAGCATATCCACATTTTCTCAGAAGTATTTTTGTTGTTGTTCTCAGTTCTGTAGATTAATTTGCATTCATAGCCTTGCCTTGACCGCCCTGGAGATTGGCTTCCCATTTATAAAACTCATACAGCACATGCTTCTACCCAGTACTGTTCAGTGTTTGTTTCTGTTTTCATCCTGAAAGACCACTTTTGGCCAATCGAATCTGTCCCTCGGAGTTACTTTAGCAGCGGTTCTCAACCTGTGGGTCGCGAACAATGAAAATACATCCTGCAAATCAGATATTTACATTACGATTCATAACAGTAGCAAAATTACAGTTATGAAGTAGCAACGAAAATGATTTTATAGTTGGGGGTCACCACAATATGAGGAACTGTATTAAAGGGTCGCGGCATCAGGAAAGTTGAGAACCACTGCTTAAATCTTCTCAGATGAATTGGCTTTAAAATTTTATTTGATTGGTAGCGGGGCGGGGGTGGGGGGAGCACTTTGGAAGGCAGCATAAAAACTGAATAGAGTGAAAGACCTTGCATCCTGTAGGTTCAGGCTTCAATTGTTCTTCAGTTATAGGTGGTTGTCTTCCATACAGAATAGGTCATGTAGAAAAGCCAAGTCTTGCTTTTATGTCACATCCCTTTTTCATGCACATAGGCGATGTTAATTTCCTTAACAACTGCCAGGTAAGTAGTCATTCATTCTCTTAATTCATTTAAATAATTTCCCATTCGTGCGTATGGTTTGTGTGCTGCCAGTCAATGAAAAGATATTGTGTTGAACTTTTCTTTTGCTTTGTGTGTACTGTCCCAGGAGCAGGCTTCCTGGGTGTGCCAATGTGATGACAACATGGTTCAGAGACTAGAAACAGACTTCAAGATGACTCTCCAGCAGCAGAGCACCCTGGAGCAGTGGGCCGCATGGCTGGACAACGTGATGATGCAAGCCCTGAAACCCTACGAAGGGAGGCCCAGTTTTCCAAAAGCTGCCAGGCAGTTTCTGCTAAAATGGTCTTTCTACAGGTACATCTCAATTTTCACTAAGCTTTATTTTTCATAGTCTACAAATAATGTGTGTAATGTACACACTTCTCAGACAAAAGAAAATAAAGAAGTGAAGACTTTAATTTGTAGAAACTCAATTCATTGATTGCAACTTTATGGAATTATACCAGGAGGCTTATGAAACTCAGCTATCTGCTAGGAACAGAAAGCCTCTTCTCAGAGCCCTAAAGTTCTCAGATGGGAACACCCAAGACTCCAGTCTAGAGAATGTGTTTAGCAATAGCAAGAAAGGGGCTACAGTCCTCCCTCTGGCAAACAGGCATTATGTAGGCTTCTTTCTTGAGGCCTTAGCACCACTTCTTTCTATTCCCTACTTCAGTGGTTCTCAGAGATCAGTGGCATCACTATGGCTCAGAACATGTTAGAAATACAAACTCTCAGGTCCCCTCCCCCAAATCTCTTTAAATCAGAAACTGCAGAGGTGAGGCCCAACAATCTGTGCATTTTTTAATGTTGTCCTGGTGATTCTAATGCATGCTCAAAACCATCTAGTTAAATTCTTATTGATCAATTACAACTGTTTTCAAACCTAGCTGCACATCAGAATTAGTATAAAAAAAAATCTACGTACCTTCCAAACCTGGTAGATTAAAATCTTGATGGTTAGGGAGTAATGATGAGGAATAAATCAGAAATTCTTTCTTTAAAAGCTTATTTCTGGTGATTCTAATGCATAGCTAGTGCAATATCCAATAATCTAGTAGACAGTACAAAATGTATCACTTTTTGACTGAAATAATATTGATATAAATGTATATTTTTGTAGACATAGATGAACCCTGGAAGAAAAAGGCTTTCAGATTACTTGATATATGATATCAAATGTCTGTATAAGCTGTTGACCATAGGTCTGCCCCAGGGGTTTAAAACAGAGCCTAAGATGGCATGATACCGTTTATACTTGGGATGGGATTGACAGATGAAGTTCCATTTTATAAGTTAGATAAGCTATATTTTTGACCCTGGCATTTGTTCTTAAGGTGGGTTCATTTCTTTGCTTCTTTAGATAAAGGTAACCCCCATTGACTTGGGCCTAAAAACCATATATACTTTGAGGTTTGGGCAGGTTCCTAATTTTGATCCTATACAGCCATTCAAGTATCGTATCAGAAAGTAGTGACCACAGGATATACCACTGACTGTGGCTATGGGTACACCGAGGTTATTATCTAGACACCAGCTGTGAGTCCAAAGCTGGCTGTGAGGAGAAGAGGTATAGGAAGAAGTAGCAGAGATAGGAACTAGCAGGGCTCATGAACCCAGTAAGCCCAGACTATAGAATTTCATCTTGTTTTGATCACCCTTATAAAGATATCTTTTCATTATGATGGTAGTTGCTTTGGTTTTTATTGTAAGTGACTTGCTTTCTTAGCCGATTTGGTCCAATTCTTATCTCTTAAAGTAGAGCTGCAGATGTACTATATATTTCCAGTTAAGAGTTAAATTAGAAAACTGTTTTCAGGATGTAAGGATAGTGTCTTACAGGATGTAAGCAAAGGTTCAAATGCAGTGAAAGAAAGCTTGCCAGTTTTGTGTTATTTTGTTTTTGGTTTTGGAATGAAGTAATTCCACAGTTCTGTCTCTCATACCTAATACCTGTGGCCCATATGATTTAAGAAGCACCTTGTGAAGATGCTGTCTGACTGTGACCCGCTGGTATGCTTCAGAAAAGCCTATGCTCGATTTAGAATCTCCTCTGGATATATGGGGAAGATTTAGAAAACAGCGTCACAGTGTTCTCAAAGTAGCAGTAATTTAGAAATCAAATTTTTAATTTGGGAATATTTCTTAAGATTTCATGTATTTTCCTATTTTCTTGCAAGTTGATTTGTTATTCATCCATTTTTCTCCAGAAAATTAAATAGATGCTATATGTGCTTCATGAATGATTGATGAAACAGAAGTTCTACTAGCTGATTATTCCAAAACCCAAATGACCAAAAGCAGAGTACATCCTCTATATCAGAAAAAGCAAGGGTTTTTTTTCCCTTTTCACTGCTTTCTGATGATATGTCAGGCCTGCCCGTACTTCTTCCTGGAGGTTTTTATTTTTACTATATTTAGTTGATAGCATTTTAGAAATATACCCCTGGAGCCTTTGTCTCCACAGAGATGTGTTGCAGGTATGTTGAAAAGAGAAAATTACTTACTTGTATTTTTGTTCTCACAGATACACAAACCCAGATCATCACTTGCCTGCCCTCTGTCCTCCCTGAGTTGGGGATAATTGGCTTGTTATTATTAGGCACTATTATGGTTATTATTTTCATTTCAAAAAGACTTGAAGGCGTACAGTGCAAGGCCACAGAAGGGAAGGCATATTCTGACAGATGCATACCTCCTGCTGGTAGGCAAAGTCAATAGCTTAAAAACCTAAAAGCCTTTAGAATCTGAACTGCTTTTTACTAAGGCATTAGAACATATTGAGTAATGAACACTGCATTCAAAAACTATCAGAGAAACAGAATTGCAGGTATTTTTTTAAGATTTTGGCATTGTAATAAGAATTTGGCAGTTACTTATACAGACTCTCAATTTCTGAAGCCAGTTAATCTTACAATTTCTAAAATTCTGTGTGTCTATTTACATGCATACGAATATAGAAATGGATTGGCAGGCAATCATGATATCAGCTGGCAGTTGATGAATGGCTGCAAACACCCTCTTTTCTGGATAGGGGATCTCTCCTTGCCTAACCTGGCTTTAAATGGCTACTGTTAGCTCCCTGGGAGGTGGAGAAAAAATAATCACCATCTTTCTTGGGCAGAAATGGAGAAGTTATGTGGGCCATTTCTCAGCTTGTGTGTTTTGTGGATAACAGAACACACCATTACTCAGGATAACCAAATATCCCATTTTTAAGGAATTAAATGTATAGCTTTTATAGTGATTTGAAAGGGGGCACAGGGAACCTAGCTTTACTACAACTGGACAATATATAAATCTTCCATAAAGTAACACTCTTTTGGAATCAACTGTAATCACTATTGAAAAGACAGTCCAGGCCCTGGCTAGGTAGCTCAATTTGTTAGAGGGTCATCCTGATACAACAAGGTTGTGTGTTTGAGCCCCGGTCAGGGCACATACAAGAAGCAACCAATGAATGCATTAAAAAGAGGAACAACAAATTGATGTTTCTCTCTTTCCCCCTCTTTCTCTCCCCCGCCCCAGTTCCCTCCATCCATCTCTCCCTTCCTCCCTCCCTTCTCGCCTTTCTCCCTTCATCTCTCTCTATAAAATCAATAAAAAATTAGAAGAAAAGAGAGTTCCCAAGGGGGTCACAGTTGTGATGTTCTCACCTTTCTTCTTAGGAAGGGTGTGTTATATCCCCAAATACACAAAGAGGTGGATTGAGTATCATGTGTTAGAGTAAATGTTTCCATTTCCACACCATGAATTATAAAGATAAATACACAAAGGTATCTCTCACCATTATAAAATAATTAACATTTATTAATGATTTTAAAATGAGTTGAATTTGTGGTAACTTAGCAACATGAAGTTCAGTGGAATCAATTTTGCAACATGTCTTATAGAAGTCTGAATCAAACAATAGGTTTCTAATTAAACTGTTAATTGTGTCATTTAATACTTGGTTTGTAGGGCAGAGGCCGAACACAGAGAGAATAAAGTAGACATGGCATTAATAATATAACTCAACTGATTCTGTTCTAAACATGTGACAATAATTTCATGGCATGCTTATCAGTATTGTTTAAAAGATAGCTAGGTATTGCCCTGACTGGGTGGCTCAGTTGATTGGAGCATCGTCCTCTTCACCAAAAGGAGGTTGCCAGTTCAATTCCCAGTCAGGGCACATACCTGGGTTAAGGGTTTGATCCCCTGTCGGGGCACACACTGAAAGCAACCAATCTATCTCTATGTCTGTCTATATCTCTCTGTCTCTTTCTCTCCCTCCCTCTGTCCCTTCCTTTCTCTAAAATCAATAAACACACACATACACACCACGACACCCCTCACGTACTCCACCCTGACTCTAATTAGAAATATTTAAGAAGTTTGAAGTGCATGGACAAGCCAATGATTGGCTTATCTTAAACTCATTTACAATTTAAATATCAAGTTTATTGTTAGTATCTATAATAATAAAAGCATAATATGCTAATTAGACCAGACATCCTTCCTGACAACCTTCCGGATGAAGCCAGGCCTGCGAGGGAAGCCCAGGTCCTGGGTCCCGGGTGCCAAAGGGAAGCTGGTGCCAGCAGCCGGGGGAAGAAGGCCTACTCTTGCACAAATTTCATGCATCGGGCCTCTAGTTTTATTAATATTGTTCATATTTTGGTTTTATATTTTATAAATTACAAGTTCACATTTCACAAAGTCATGTGTTTCTTCATTGATTTTATTACACTTCTCATGGAAAATCACCTTAATTTAAGTGGAAATCAGTAAGAAACTGGAATCACAATAAATTTGCCTTCCACCCCAGTTTGCACAGATCAGTGTAAAGATCATCTACATTCTACTTTGCCACATCTGGAACATTGCTTAGGTTTCGTAACCTTTGTATGGCATAAGTACATCTTTTCCCAAAGCGTACATCAAAGTCCCTGTCATTGAGAGGTGGAAACACAGTGTTTACCCATCAATAAGATTTTCACTTTGAGTTGCTTTTTCTTATGGTGGTGATGAGTTGTCAACTTTTCAAAACTATTTTATATTCAATTCTGACCCATATGAGAGTTCAGTGGAATCATCAGACTTGCCTATGTTAGAAAAATGGCTTTTGCCATAAAAACCTGTCTAGCTCTAATAAAGACCTAAGCAAGTGTCAGTGAGGATTACCTCTTTTACCACCCTGCTTCAAAGAGTTGAGCCAACTGCTTTTAATCATGAAATTATTGCATGGCAGGTTGTGTACCATACCAATCTTTCAGACCTCCAACTCCTTCTTTTAAGAGAAAAAGTAGGTTGAACTCTAATCCTCGTCACTAATATTGGCTGCATCTGTCTTTTCTCTTGGAACAGCTCAATGGTTATTCGAGACTTAACCTTACGCAGTGCTGCTAGCTTTGGCTCCTTCCACCTGATCCGTCTACTCTACGACGAGTATATGTTCTACTTAGTAGAACATCGTGTTGCTCAGGCAACAGGAGAAACACCCATAGCAGTCATGGGCGAGGTAAGAGAAGCTGAAAGAACTATAACCCACGAGGTTTTTAAAGAAGAACCTGAATTACATTATAATCTAAATATATTCATTATTGATTAAAGCTATGGTTCCTAACCAATAAGCCTTAGACTCTGAGGGGCTGTGGATTTGTTTCAGCGGGTCCTTAAATTCCTCTGTTCATATGTATTTTCTTAATCAGAGGATTCTAAAATTATAAATTATGTCATGTACAAGATCCTGGAATGTTTGAATTTGTTATAATGGTACCTATGTAAAAGAAAAGTTTGAGAATCACTGGACTAAAAAAAAAATCTGATTGAATAGAAAAGAAGAAAGGTTGATGTTTCTGATAAAACTAAGGACTAAGAATGCAGAGGGAAAAAATTAAATGTAGACTTTTTTTCCCAGTATCCAAAAGTGATGAAGAAGAAGAAGAAGAAGAAGAAGATGATGATGATGATGATGATGATGATGATGATAGCTGACATTTTGGGGCACTTATATGTGCCAGGCACAGTTCTAAGTTTTTTCTATGCAACAAAGCATTTAACACAACAAGCCTTTGAGTTAGGTACTGCTTTGTCCTGTTTTACTGATGAGCAGCTGAGATTCAAGTTGGAAGCTAAGACAGATTAGATTATGACATATCTAAGTGGTAGAGATCTGGTTTGAATACTCAGATTTTCAGAGCCTTGCTTCTGACTAGATGTGAAGAAAAAACTCTCCTCTTTAGAATTTTTAGATAGCAGGCAAAATGTCTTATTTCCAACAAATGTCTAAAAGCTAAAATTTTGAAGTTACTATAAACAAGTGTTTGTTAATATAATTAGGAATAAATGCAAATGCTCAAATGATTCAGCATGGTTCATTTTGTTGTGTTGAATTGGGGTACTTGAGGTCTTGCAGGATTATACCAGATAAGGCAACATTACAGATTACACACAGCAATAAAGAAGTTCCATATATGTGCTTATTTAAATTTAGAAAGTGAAAATAAGTGTATTAGATGCATTTCCTAGTTTAATAATTATACTATTAAAGGTATAAGTTTAAAAATATACTTCAAGGACCTCTCTAAGTATTCTAATAAAAATAAAGTATATGTTAAGCATTCAGAATGTAGGTTAAACTATTCCTCTTCTTTAAAATCTCTATGTATGCTGATCTGTGTGTTTGTCTGATGTTCATTAATGGTGCTTGTGTTTAAATGATGCCAGTTGTTTAGGTGTGAGATTTGATGGTGCCCTTAGTGCCTCTTTCTCCTTAGTTCTTTTATAGACGCCTGGTTGCAAAATGCCAGTTGGTGTGTGAATTAAGTATTGTAAAATTTCTCAACTCAGGGCTCAAAACTTCTGAAATAGACATACCTTCTGGTATATTTCATACATTTGCCATCCACCTCATATGCCTCAGGACTTATTTAATAGAATGATCAGGATAATGATAACAAGGGTTCTCATTACCAGCTTGTGGCCACTCCTGATGCTTGGCCTTTGCTTTCCTGGCATCTCTAGGGAACAAAGGCAGTGGTCGTGAGCCAGGTGTGAAGACTTAGCAGCCTTCGCATATGCTTGTACAGGCAGCGCTGGCTCACCGGAATGAAAATGAAAATAGCTTTATATAGTTGATACTGCTAACTAATAATTCTAATAGGCAGTTTTTTTTCCCACTGTGTGTAAAAAGTATTTGTAAGTATGACATTATTAAATGAGGTGAAAATATGAATAAGAACCTATGTCATAAAATAAAGTATGAAATACTTCCTGTAAAATCAAAGATCTGAGTACACCTCTTGATTTCTTTGCTTACTATCCCCTTACCCAAATTATAGGAAAATCCTTTGAGCTGTCTTTGCTCATTCATTATTTAGCCTAGGCCAATAGAGGCTAATTTTATACTTTTGATCTCCTCATACAGCATTGATGCCTCAAACATACATTAACCCTGGATAGACCAGTTGGCATGGCCATAATATCATATCTAAACTTTCTTGATTCTTGGGAGAAGAAGGGAATTCAAGAAAAAGGAATTCTGTTAATCCATGTGTTATATTAAGCTATCCTAGAAGTCAGATTGAAGGTAAAAAAAAAGGTTCTTTTCATGTTGAGGTTCAGTTGCATTCTTAGTCCCATAGGTGACTTCCCTTCGCAAATGTCAAGTCCAGAGTACCTGTGTACACAGTGGGAGCAACACCTGAAAAATCACCATTACCCCTAATCACAGCAAGTGGTTTTCAATCATCAGTAAAAACAACCACAAAACAGTAATTGTCACTATTTATTGAGAGCTGTTGTACACTTATTAAAATTAAACTCTTGATCTGTCTGCTAATGATACTACAATCTGTAAATGATACTACAATCCTCCCTGGTGATCATACTGGATACCTGAATGTCATCTTTCACAATTCTTTCTATCTGGTCTCCCATATCCAACCAATTACCACGTCTGCTCCTTACCACCACCCCGTAGAGCAGTCAGTATCATCTTATCAACACTAATAAAAGAGAAAAATGGTAATTGGCGTACGAGCTACCCTTTTCATTGGCTAATCAGTTAACTGCCAACAAGATGGCGGTTAATTTGCATATGTAGGCACAATGCAGGGAGGCGAAAGGGAAAGCAGGAAGAAGCCCCCTGCCACTGACAGTGATCGGAAACCCAGGGGGGAGCAGGGCAAAGGCGGCCCAAGGGCCGCCTTTGCCCTGCCCCCCAGCCATGATCGGAGAATCAGGTGCCTTTTCCGCCCTGGCCAGTGATAGCAGGAAGTAGGGGTGGAGCCAGCGATGGGAGCTGGGCACAGTCAAAGCTGGCAGTCCCAGGAGCTAGGGGTCCCTTGCCTGGGCCTAAAGCGAAGCCCACGATCGTGGGGCCGCTGCCACTGCAGGTCCCCGCTGCCCAGGCAGGACGCCTAGGCCAGAGGCGTCAGGCCTGGGCAAGGGGCCGATCCTGCGATTGGAGGGTGATGGGGGTCAACGCCTGAGGGCTTCCAGTATGTGAGAGGGGGCAGGCTGGGCTGAGGGACACTCCCCCACACACACACCCAGTGCACGAATTTCGTGCACCGGGCCCCTAGTGGAAATATAAAGCTGATTGTGTTACCTGCACTTAAACCCTTTAGTAGCTTTCTCTTCTGTTAGTTAAGAAACAAACTCTTCCCTTGGTACAGAAGGTCTGGTCCTGACTCTGATTAAACCTCAGCCTCCCTCTTACTACTCCTGTTATAATCACTGTATTCTTTTCTCTGATCTTATTCACCAGGCTTTTCTCATCATTGGACTACTGTATACATGGTTCTTTCTACCTGGGACTCTGCCCAACTCTTCCTTGCCCCCAACCTAACTCCTACTTCATATCTTTTTTTTATTGTTTAAAGTATTACAAATAGTAGTACATACGACTCCTTTTTTCCCCATTGACCTCCCCCTGGTCTCCTCTACCCCTCAGCACATGCCCTCACCCCCTTCCAGTGTCTTGTGTCCATTGGTTATGCTTATATGCATGCATACAAGTCCTTCGGTTGATCTCTTACCCACCCCCACCCTCCACTGCCTTCCCACTGTAGTTTGACAGTCTGTTCAATGCTTCTTTGCCTCTGTACCTATTTTTGCTCATCAGATTATAATGTTCTTTATATTCCACAAATGAGTGAAATCATGTGGTATTTACCTTTCACTGACTGGCTTATTTTGCTTAGCATAATGCTGTCCAGTTCCATCCATGCTGTTGCAAATGGTAAGAGTTCCTTCTTTTTTACAGCAGCGTAGTATTCCATTGTGTAGATGTACCTCAGTTTTCTAATCCATTCATCTGCTGATGGACATTTACGCTGTTTCCAAATCTTAGCTATTGTAAATTGTGCTGCTATGAATATAGGGGTGCATATATCCTTTCTGATTGGTGTTTCTGTTTTCTTGGGATATAGTCCTAGAAGTGGTATTACTGGGTCAAATGGCAGTTCCATCTTTAATTTTTTGAGGAAATGCCATACTGTTTTCCACAGTGGCTGCACCAGTCTGCATTCCTACCAGCAGTGAAGGAGGGTTCCTTTTTCTCTGCATCTTCTCCAGCACTTTTCATTTGATGGTTTGTTGATGATAGCCATTCTGGCAGGTGTGAGGTGGTACTTATTGTTGTTTTGATTTGCATCTCTCAGATGATTAGTGACTTTGAGCATGTTTTCATATGTCTCTTGGCCTTCTGTATGTCCTCTTTCGAAAAGTGTCTGTTTAGGTCCTTTGCCAAATTTTTGATTGGATTGTTTATCTTTTTTTGTTAAGTTGTATGAGTTCCCTGTAAATTTTGAGATTAAACCTTTATCGGAGATAACATTGGCAAATATGTTCTCCCGTGCGGTGGGCTTTCTTGTTGTTTTATTGATGGTTTCTTTTGCTGTGCAGAAGCTTTTTATTTTGATGTAGTCCCATTTGTTTATTTTCTCCTTAGTTTCCATTGCCCTAGGAGCTGTATCAGTAAAGATATTGCTACGACAAATGTCTGCTATTTTGCTGCCTATGGCTTTTTCTAAGATTTTTGTGGTTTCCCATGTTATGTTTAAGTCTTTTGTCCATTTTGAGTTTATTTTTGTGTATGGTGTAAGTTGGTGGTCTAGTTTCATTTCTTTGCATGTATCTGTCCAATTTTCCCAACACCATTTATTGAAAAGACTGTCTTGGCTCCATTGTATGCTCTTGCCTCCTTTGTCAAATATTAATTGAGCGTAATTGCTTGGGTCGATTTCTGGGTTCTCTGTTGTGTTCCACTGATCTATATGTCTGTTCTTGTGCCAGTATCAGGCAGTTTTGAGAACAGTGGCTTTGTAGTATAGCTTGATATCTGGTATTGTGATCCCTCCAACTTAGTTCTTTCTCAGGATTGCTGCAGCTATTTGGGGTCTTTTTTTATTCCAGATGAATTTTTGGAGAGTTTGTTCTAGGTCTTTGAAGTATGCCGTTGGTATTTTAATGGGGATTGCATTGAATTTATAGATTGCTTTGCATAGTATGGACATTTTAATGATGTTGATTCTACCAGTCCATGAACAGGGTATATATAATCTTCCATTTGTTTATGTCTTCCTCTATCTCTTTTTTCAGCATCCTGTAATTTTCTGAGTCCAGGTCCTTTCTCTCCTTGGTTAAATTTATTCCTAGGTATCTTAATGTGGTTTTTTTTGGTGCAATAGTAAATGGGATTTTTTAAAATTTCTCTTTCTGTGAGTTCATTATTGGTATAAAGAAAAGCTATAGACTCTGGGTGTTAACTTTGTATCCTGCTACATTACCAAATTCATTTATTAAGTCTAGTAGTTTTTGATGGAGTCTTTGGGGTTTTCTATGTACAATATCATGTCATCTGCAAATAAGGATAGTTTTACTTCTTCTTTTCCAATTTGAATGCCTTTTATTTCTTCTTCTTGTCTCATTGCTATGGCTAGCACTTCCAGTACTAGGTCAAAAAGGAGTAGTGAGAGTAGGCATCCCTGTCTTATTCCTGTTCTTAGGGGAAATGGTTTTAATTTTTTCCCATTGAGTATGATGTTGGCTGTAGGTTTGTCATACATGTCTTTTATTATGTTGAGGTATGATCCCTCTATTCCCACCTTGTTGAGAGTTTTTATCAAGAAAGGGTGTTGGATTTTGTCAAATGCTTTTTCTGCTTCAATGGATATGATTATATGGTTTTTATCTCTCAATTTGTTTATGTGATGTATGACGTTTATTGATTTGTGGATACTGTATATCCTTGCATCCCTGGAATAATTCCCACTTGGTCATGGTGTATGATCTTTCTAATGTAATGCTGGATCTGATTTGCTAGGATTTTGTTGAGGATTTTAGCATCTGTGTTCATCGGAGATATTGCCCTATAATTCTCTTTCTTTATAGTGTCTAGATAAAGATAAGGTTTTGGGATTAGGGTAATGCTGGCTTTGTAGAAAGCTTGGAAGTATTCTTTCCTCTTGAATTTTTTGGAATAGTCTGAGGAAGATAGGTTTTATTTCTTCTTTAAATGTTTGATAAAACTCCCCTGTGAAGCCATCTAGTCCAGGGCTTTTGTTTGTTGGAAGTTTTTTGATTACTGCTTCAATTTCCTCCATAGTTATTGGCCTATTCAGGTTTTCTTACTTCATATCTTAAAAATCAGTTTTAGGGAGGCCCAGTTCCCCCAGGCTACCTTAGATCTATTCTTTCTGATTTCTACTTTTATTCTAGAACTACACAATAGACATTGCATGCTTCTTTGTATAATTTGTGTAATTAAAGATTTAATGCCTGGAAATAATGTAGGACTTTGAGTCAGAATAACTAAATTTTACTTAATTTATAGTGGTATAATCTTGAGCAAATCATGCTTACTTATGTTGAACCCCAGGACTTAGCGCTGCTTTACTTTTTAAAACATACAAAGTCCATTAATATATTTATGGAATCTATAAATTGTGGTTGCTCATAAAAGGATTTTCTAACATTTTCATAGTTAATCTATTGTAATTAAATTGTCATAATTTATATGTATTTAATATTATTTCTAAGCCTACTGTACAACCAACTTTTTGAAATAAAATTGGAACCCAAAACATGGCTTAATTTTTAACATAAATATGAAAAGATAATATTTTAGTAATATTTTTTAAGGAAAAAATCCCTTAGGGACTTAACATCAAAAGAAAAATGTCTCCCTAGCCAGTTTGGCTCAGTGGGTTGAGCACTGGTCCTTGGATCGAAGGTTCCCAGGTTCGATTCTGGTCAAGGGCATGTATCAAGAGCATGCAGGCTCAATCCCCAGCCCAGGTTGAGGCATGTACAGGAGGCAACCAATCGATATGTCTCTCTCACATCGATGGTTCTCTATCTTTGTCTCTTCCCCTCCCTTCCACTCTCTCTAAAAATCAATGGGAAAATATTCTCAGGTGAAGATTAACAAAACCAAAAAAAAAGAAAAGAAAAATGTTTGGGGTTCATCCAAATTGATGTACTCAAAGTAGAATGGGGGGGGGGCGGGTCTTCAAAACCTAAAAACTAGAAAAGAGCAATAGTAATTCAACAGGCAAGCTTTAGGGTAAAATTTAAGTGGAAAAAGTCCAATTTGATAGAAATAAAATCATGGTAAATGAGGGTGAATGCTTAAAGTAAAACCAATGAAAACTAATAAAAATTAACTTCAGTGAACATTCAGTGCAACCAGGAAATACACAGATAATGTACCTGTGCAATAGGAGACTTGTACAGACTATTATAAAAGGCTTGAATCATAGTGAAAGTTAAAAATCATTTGCAGGAAAGGAAACTATCTTGGAATAGTAGTAGCTGGAAAAATGTAATGCACACTAGTCAAAAATTACATTATTATTTATAATACAACTTATTATTATTTATTAATATTTTTAATTGAGGACTGGCCTTGTGCTAGGTGTTTTACATTCTTATTTAATATTCACCATAACCTTTCAAGAGATGTGTTAGGGTCCCCATTTCACCCATGAGGAACATAGGTGGAAAGTTGCCCAAAATTAGAACTAGCAAGTGGTGGAACTAACTAGAGAAAGTAGGACTTTCTCACTACAGATAGTCAAATGGCCTCAATCTACATTTTAATTTTTCACCATATAGATTGTTTGGAGACAGATTCAGAATAGGGACTAATTTATTCATACAACACAGCTCCCTACAAAGCACCCACACTCACAATCATATACAAACCAGATGCCTAACATGTAAGCTTCCATTATTTTCTTCCAGGCTTCTTTTCTCTGCATTGCAGGGTGCATTGTTATAGTCCTACCACCTCCTCCTCTCCACTTTTTGTTAGTAGACATTCAGAATATGCTAGTTGTAAAGGTTTTCTTGTTTTAAAGAGAACACGTTTTCACATCCCAAACCCTATTGTCTCTTCAGTTAGTCGTTTCCAGAAAATAGAGGTGATATAATAAAAATTAAGGAGTACCTGTGTATTGTATTAAACTAATGCCATGGTTTCCTGTTGACAGTGGCTTTATGGAGCACCAAAGTTTTTTAATTCCAACCAGTTTTATTTCCATAAAGGATATACTGGCAGGCCCAACCCTGATATTTGCAGGGCCTATGGCTCCCTTATGTCTAAATACTTTTAAAGTTATGGAGCAATTATAAGTAAAAACTATTCTGTCCACCTAGGTTGGTAAATGTATCTTGACAACAACTTGGAAGGCTGAGTTTAAACTTAAAATTCTCTGGCTCCTCCTAATTCTACTTTTCTCCTCAAAAGCAACTGAGCCTGTATTCTTACTTCACTTGAAATGATATAAAGGTACATAATTGCATTCATTACTGTGTTCTCGGGGGCAGAGGCGTGCAAAAAAGCCTCAACAGTTAGAATCATGGAAATATGCTACCCATGTACAGAGTGGCCAACAGCGACTGTAGGGCAGAATTTGCTTTGGTGTGAAGCACACTGCAGAAATTGTGGCCATCTTAGAAGTCTTCAATGAAATTGTTTGGAAATACATAGAAAAGACCACTTACAGGGGGAAAAATAACCAAGGAACATAAGATTTTACCAGATGCAACATTAGCATTCCTTGAAAATTTTATAAAATTGGAAATCATTTTAAAGTCTGTAACTATTTTTCCTCAGTTGTGAAACACTGTACTGAAGCTAAATATAAAACACTTTGATTAATTTGATTCTCATTTGGAAGACATTTAAAGAAAATAATAATGCTCTGAAATCCCTTACAATTGAAATTTCAAGATGTTTCTCTCCACCATCAAAAACATCCAAAATAGTTGCTGCCACCTGATCCTTTTGCCATCAGTTTTACTAACCTTGGTTAATAGAACTGAAATTATAAGAGAATGTGCAGCTACATGGACTTGTAAAATTCAGAACATGACAAAATTCAGTATAAGTGAAGGATGTTCAGAGATTAGAATCGGGCCAAGATGTTCAAAATCTGCATGTGAACAACCTTTCTTGTGGCTATAGGGAAAGTTTTAAAGGGCCTTACTCCTTCACTGACGTCTCAGAAGAGCAGAGAGCAGCAGTTGGTGACACCAGGGTTTGCATTCATCCGAGCTCATCGGCTGTTTCTAGTTGTGTGTTATTTCCACTCTCTCTCACACACACACACACACACACACACACACACACACACACACACACAGCCTATCTATGCCTTGGTCAGTACACATAAACCTTCAGCCCTAGATTGAGTTTATAGTGTCAACAACCTTAAGTCAGAGCCTAAGGACCATTTTCATTCTCAGGCAGAACTGCTTGTAGTCCTACTCAGCTTTTGTCTTCAAAACTCAATGGTCAGATACTATTTATAAAGTCCTAGAATTTCATTCAACTGTAAAGCCATAAGATGGGGGCTTTCAAAATGAAGTATTCCATTCTATTTTGACTTTTATGACATTCCCTATTTTTTCTATGTAGAATTTTAATTCCTACATACATCAAAGGCCATATGCTTTCTAACTCCAGAGCACATTTAAAATCCCTTAATTTATATTCTTTAGAACATACATTTCATTATCTTCCTCCCTCCCTCTCTCCCTCCCTTTCTTCTTTCCTCCTACCTCTCTCCTTCTCTCCCTCCCTCCCTCTCTCCATCCATCCCTCCCCCTCTCTAATTTCTAAAATGAGGATCACAATGTCTGGTCTCAAATCTAACACCACTGTATTTCCTACATAATTTTAGACAAATCAATTAATTATTTTCAGTAGCTGTAAGATGAAACCTAAGTTCTCTACCTTGCCAAATTTATAAGCTTTTATGTGAGTATGAAATGAGGAGGCATAGTCATTCATTTGGTATTTATTCAGCCTTTAATATCTGTCAGGAGCTGTTTATCAGATTCTGGGATATATTTATGAAGAGGACAAATAAGGTCCCTACCCTTGTGCACTGGCATTGGGATTGGGAAGACAGTTAGTAGGTGAAGAAGCAAAGTCAGGGTTACACCTTGTGGTAGGTGCTTTGAGGAAAGTGATGGAGAATGACAGCAACGGTGATACTTAGGGCTGTCAGGAAAAGCTCTGAGGAAGTGACTTTGAGAAAGTGACACTCGAGGTCATAATATATGAGAGGAAGCTTGCCGTGTACTGAGCCATGAAAGTGCGTTATCAGCTGTAGGATGTTGCCTCCGTGAGTAGTAGCCCCCGCTGGTCCCCTGTGCAGTAGGGAAGTTAGAAGGCAACAACAGATTTTAGATTGTCCTATTTCTGGAGCTATAACTGTACAGTGATCTCTGTACTTTCTTATGAACCTCCATTTTTTCATCCAAATCATTCATGTCTTCCTCCTCTTCTGTTTCTGGTTTGTGCTAGCTTAACCTCGGGACTTGTCACTGTTCCCTGTCTGTGACACTTCCTAGCTCAGGCTGCTCTCAGTCCTCTCTATCACCGTTCCTATACTTCCTTCTGCTCCAAAACTCCCTGCAACTGAGTTCTCTTTCTAATGATCCTATAATTCTAAAACCTTCTCGAAGGTTTCCAAGGTGGCCTCACTTATGGCAAAACTACCTATCCTTCATAATATAAGCAACTGGCTGACACAGTGCCTAGCACATAGTAAGTTCTAAATAAATATTTATTGAATAATGAGTGAATGACTGATTCTCTTCATCTTACTCAGTCTACCTATAGGATTAAAGGGTTTTTTTCTTAATTACATGTATATTCTTTTCTCACATGTAAAATGCATGAAAAACCTTTATCTTCAGCTATATAGAATAACAAAATCTTACTCCTCATTCGCAAGGTATTTTCACTTTAAATCTACTCTCTCTATTTGCTGTCCAGGTGGAATTTTGTCATTGATCCTAGAGATACTGACAGTGTCCCTAAGGCTTTGTTATAGTGTCCAGCACACAGTGCATGGCACAGCACACAGCATTTAGTATGATAACAACCCATAAGATTTCAGTTGTTTGGGCTTTTATTTTTAGCATCCTGAATAATCAGATATATCCATTTAGATTAAGCAGAAGTTTTCTATGGAAAAATCTTTGTATTAAGGAAGTTGTCATAGTTTCAGTTAAGCAGCAACTAAAAACAGTGTTTCTTTTAAAGCAGTTTTTCAAGTATGTTCAGAGTTTTGTTTTCACATTATATAGTATTATTGTTCATTAATGGCAATAATAATTTAGTCTCAAAAACTTTGAGATTTGTCAAAAACAAATGGAATATTCACTTTTCATAGGTATAGAGGTATGTTTAGAATAGGGTTGGGGAACCTATTTTCTGACAAGGCCCATTTGGATATTTATAACATCCTTCTCAGGCCATACAGAATGATCAGCTTAAAAATGAGCCTGCTATATTTTGTCAAACATTTGATTAGCTCACCCGAATGCCTGGGCGGCCCGACCACATGATTTTTCGGACCTTAGGACGCCCGTGTGCCGGATGTTCCCCACCCCGGCTTTGGAGTCATCACTGCCAACTTGTTTCCAGAATTGCATCTTAAGTGTTAAAGTATTTATTTCAAAGAAATAAAAATCTTATATTACATCAATTAGATATAACTTATAAACAATCCCTTAGTTTTAGGCATTCTCTGTTTATAGCTCTAAAATTTTTAAATAATACCAAAAATATAGTCTCATTGATTTTTATTATTGCTTGTATTGTATACTTTAATTCAAGAAATTTTATGTAACTTTCACTCTGAATGTTTTATTTTGACTAATATAAGGTTCTGAGACATGTGATCAGGACCGACTTTAGAACAACAGTTCAGTGTTTATGGCTTTATGCTTGTTTCCCTGTGGGATGTACCTATAAAGTAATGAATGGGACAGTCTTCCTAACAAACATACTAGGAGCCAAGTAGCAGAGAGGCCCTTGTCCCCTTCAAATCAGTCACCTCAAGGGCTACACTGTTCCAGTAACACTGCTATAACATAATAGTGTTAAGAAATAATAAAGACTATGCTAAGAAATAATGAAGACTAAAATGACATTATTCTGAATAGATCGTAGATTGTAACAGATGAATTTGATCTTGGTGAGTAGTCAGAAATCATCCCAGCACCAACTGCAGTGAATGAAATTTGGAGGCCTGTTTGGTGTTACAACTGGATGTAAAAATAATAAGATGGACTTTCTTGAATAATACATAAACTAACTCTTGAAAGTGTCAAAGAGAAATTCCAGAACTTTGGACCTTGGAATAAATGTATAAACTCCCAAGGTAGCTACTATAAGAACAGTACATGTTTAGGTTAAAAAAAATGTGTATGTTTGCAAAATAAGATCAGTTTTATTACTTTATAGACATACCTTGTAGATGAAAAAAATACTTCTCTCATGGAACTCTTTATAAGCAAACTTCCGAATGTAAGTAGAATTTCTGTCTCACCCTATCTGAGTCTGTTGAGAAATCTGAATTTCTAATAATGACTTACTCTGAATCTTTAGCTTTAAAAATATATATAATGTTTTCCATTTAAAAAATGGATGAATTTAGGTTTTACGTCACCATTTTCTGATTAGCTTTGTTTAGTTTGCTCTTCAATTTTTTATTTAGTATATTATGTTCATCTTTGTCCACCCTGAGACTCTCAGAATGTATTTTCCCACTGTAAAATTATCATCAAACTCGTGAATGGAGATAGAAAATAAAGCCTAACCTGAAGGTTAGACCTTGTTCCATATTATTTTAAACTCTGTTTGGTTGGCATTTGGAACAGTCAGATGCCTTTCTTTGTTAAAAGTGGAACCCTATTATCTTACTAAATAAGAACAGCACCTTACAAAAAGAAAAGCCTTTCTATAAAAGTAAATACTCTCAACTTTGGAGCTCCTACTATGTTTTTCATTTCAACTAATCAAAGCTTGAAAAACAGAATTCAACCAAGCAGCTGGGCCATGTTTTCCTCATGCCAACTCCAGGCGGACTCGTGGACGTGGCCTGGGCGTGGACCTGGAGCGTGCGCTGCTTCATCGGGGCCTTGCCACGTCGATCCCACCACGTCCACACTCACCCAGGCTGTCAGGCCCCTGTTTCCTGCTGCCGCGTTGAAATAATGAAAGTCAAATGGAGTGTGGAAGGCAGAGAAAATTGGTAGCCTTTTGCAGGGAGACTAAGACAGCTAAATGGTGACACAATTTAAACTGTTCAAACTCGACAAGTTTGATTGAAAAATTGCATGACCTGTGTAGTTAGAGAGCGAAACGGTCACTAGTTTATAGTTTTAAAAAGTCACAGTGTGCTGTGTTTACCGCAGACTGAGAATATTCTGTTATTCGGCCTGGTAGTAATTGTTGCACAAATGCCTGTTTTTCAGTTTGGCGATTTAAATGCTGTGTCTCCTGGAAATCTGGATAAAGGTAAGAATTTAAAATAATGTACATTTTTAAAGACTTTATTTGACTGGGAAAGTCTCACAGAGGAAAACGTAGCGTATGTGTCTGGCACTCTTACTCTGTGGAAACAGCATACAGTCCTAGGTGAGTATGGCTGTGATGTCTTCGGAATTCTTCATTATTTCTCCATTTCTGTGCTTTCTTTATGGGAGGTGCCTTAAGTACAAGAAATAAATTTAAACACAGTTACAAGCTCATTTTGGCTTTTTGCCTGAAGTTCGTTATAAGTTCATTATTTCTGACCATCTGCAGAGTCCTAGAGAAAAGGCATAAAAGTTGCTCTAAATACCTGTATTCAAGGCCTATCAGGCAAGGAAAAAGATTCCTCAGCCTACCTATCGCCACTCCACACTTCTCAATGGAAAAGGAACTCGGAAAGAGCCGTGATGTTTACTGGAGAAGCAAGATCAATCGTGGTGTAGATGGAAAGGATAACACACATTCTCTTCAAATTATAATACCAGCATCACCACTCTAATATGACAATAGGACATATATTCCTGAAGAAACTCTTGCTCTGCAAAACCACAGAGTGAAAGGACTATGGATTAGGGGTGGGGGGAGGGGAGAAGGTTGGAATAGAGCACACAGCAGCAGAAGAAATCCTTTAGAAAACCAGCCCAGTTTTTAAAAAAATATAAAATTTCTAATAAACAAGCACAGTAGAAAATGTAGACCTTTCTTCAAAAAAACTAAGAAGTGAAGACAGCATGAGGTTTTAAAGAATTGAGTTCTGGAGTCAGGGACAAAATGCACAAAGACAGGTGAGAATAACACAATTAGCCCTTCCAAGCACAGCCAGAACCAGTGGGGAAACCAAGGCAAGAGGAAGGACTTGGGGAATCTGCACATGAGTGCAGTGCTGTTTTCTGGAGCAGCCTGTCCTCGGGTACTCATTGTCCAGCTTCTGACCCTCCTTGGCGGTGGAAAACATTAATGTGCCAGGGAAGGTCACCTTTGAATCCATGTCACTCCCATGTTGAACTCCTGTCAGGCAATTGTGGGTACATTAATTCCTGTTAGAGGAACATACATAGTAGCAAAGCAGGAGAAGTAGAAAATGATAGCCCCAAAATATTGTTGCTGTACCTCTATACTCTATAGGATTAACCAAATAACCCTCAGAAAGATAAATCAATGATGAGATGATACTAATTTGTAATTGAAGAGCCAGAATGGTGCCAGTTGAAGCCCATGTCCAGCATACAGCCATCCCGATAGCACACTGACACCAAAGCCGTGTAACAAAGAATTTGTTGTTTCATCCCTGCGTGCCCACAGGTGCAGTAGGAGTATGGCTACTTGGCTAAACACTGAATGGCAGCCATTCTTCTTTGTAAAGTGCTAAGCCAAGTCTTCAGTCCACTCCAGTAGCACCTGATGTTAATTTTTCTGTACCAAATGTCCATAATCAATAGTAGGCTTCTAGAAGATGTCTTGGAATCTCTTGATGCATAAAATGTCTATGGACTGGCCCTTAGGGACTGGAGAAAAGGCTTTGCTTTGTAGCCTATCCAAATAATCCCTGTCACCCCTAGTGACCTGCACAAAAGTGGCCTGGAGCACTGGAGTTTGTCCTGCCCACCACCTACAGTCCTGTCCATTTCTGCCCAAAACAGGTAGAGAGAAGGGCTTTGCTCATTCCCTCTTCACCTGCCTACCTGCTGGAAGTTTTTATTTTCCTTTCAGTGCTGGGGTTTGTTTATTTTTTATTTTTATTTTTATTTTTTGCTATTATAATTTTGACACTATTTCTCAGGCACAGGAAAGAAGGTAGAGAGGGATCTGAGAAGCAATGCAATTTTACCTCACATTCTTGGAATGGCTCTGCTGGTAACCATTCACCCTCAGACATGATGCTTCTTGAGATATAGCTGAACTGTGGCATAATCAGAGCCTAAGGTTTGAATGTAAAAACTTCAAGACTTTTTGTTGGCTCTTTCCACAAAAATGAGATATTTAATGTTTTTCCTGATAATGAAAGTAGTATTAGCTCTGTATAAAAATTCCAAGTAATACAGAGAATTAGAAACTATTGAGAGTGAAATTTCAAAGTCACAACCCTAAGAGACTACTGCCATTAAGAATTTTGTGAGTTTCCTTCTTCTTTTGTTCATATATAAACAACTGCATCAACAAAAGGCAAAGTATCATACACGTGTTTTGATTATACCCTCTTGATAAAGCAAATGTCTACCAAATTTATCCTCCACGCAGCCCACCAGCCCTTCACATGTGCTTGTTCTAACATCTGTTATCATCAAGTCCATTTCCCAAAGCAAAAAGGTAACCGTATCAAATAGATGGGCCAAGAGGTCTCTTGCCACACAAGTTCTTCTGTGTTTACGGTTTAAGGATGCATTACATACGTCCTTCCTGTCAGTACATCTAAACTCAGCCTTTTTCATTACATACACCGCTTCTCAGGAGATGCTGCTCCTGGCAGCTGTGCACTGCACCACGCCACGTGGAGGTCCCTGCGACTCCCACTCAGTTCTCTCTGGAACCATCTTTGCCCTGTTGATAACAAGAGAGGAACATTCAGGGCCCATTTATGTTGAGAGCTTCATTCGCAGGGATTGATGTGGTAGGTGTGCCCCAAGTGGTAACACTAGACTCAACCTTAGAAAGAGTTCAACTTAATCTGACCAAAAAGCTACTTGTACATGACAGAAGAGAATAACATGAAGATTTGGTTCAGTTTCTACAAGTGACTAGAAGTCAAAAGTATAACAAGTGTAGATGTATTTTAATTATCGATGAGATATTTCATGTGATTATGCCTTCATTTTTTTTTTTTGGTAAACAGTAAAACATGTCGAAGGTGAACTAAAAAGATTTTTAAGGCAAAAATTATATTCCCCGCTGTTTAAAAGTGTTCACTCCTGAAGAGGCATTCTCTTTACTCCTCGGAAGGGAATCTCTCACAGCAATAAAGCTGTGTGAGCATTTTCTCTCTCTACTTTTGAATTTTAACTGTGCTGCTGGAAAACATTAAATGGTATTCCATTCTAATGATGTTTTAGTTCATATAAAGTGTATTAAAATTTGGAGAGACCAGTGACTAATACATTTAATTTCCAGAAATGAATACCAGTCTTAACAGTGAATATCAGTGTTGCCAGGAATGGAAATCTATTGTGTATTGTTAATTTGATACTTCTGCCTTAGTCTTTATAATTTTTGGCAATAAGAATTAAGAGCCTATTTAATATTGTCATCTATACTATTTGTGCTCACCAAAAGTCTTTACAGCAACCCATGCTTGTACCTGATATGTGTCATCACCAGTCTCACCTACACTAATATCAACACGTAAAATTTATATCTAAGTATAGATTTTTGGAGGAGACTGAAGTTTTTCTCCCTCACTTCTTCTTTTTTTAGTTAGCATTTTTCAGCTCAATACATTCCCCAAATGCCAACAGTGTATTAAAGTGACTACTTCATGAAGACACAACTCATGCCAAACTACTTAATACAAAAACGTTAGGAAATTCCAAAGGTCTTTTTAAGTTTTGGAGTTATTAAAAGTATTAATCACAAACTAACCCCAAATAAATTACCTTTATCATGTTTGAAAGAATTATGGATGCATTAACTGATCTTTGATGCAAGTGAAATCCACGGAGAGGAAAACCTATAAGCTTTGTCCCCTGAGAAGAGCTGAGAAGTTGCTTTCCTAATGCTCCATATTAACGTGTTTCTAAGCACAAGTTGATTGCCATTTTCCAGTATGTCTTTTGGTAATAGTCGTGGCATTATTTGTTTGTGCAGATGAAGGCAGTGAAGTGGAAAGTGAAATGGATGAAGAACTAGATGACTCTTCAGAACCTCAAGCCAAGCGAGAGAAAACGGAGCTGACCCCGGCGTTCCCGGTGGGTTGTCTGCAGCCTGTTCTCGAGAGCAGCGTGCAGCCCAGCCTCCTGAATCCCATCCACAGCGAGCACATCGTCACAAGTACTCAGACTATCAGACAGTGCAGCGCGACAGGCAACACTTACACTGCGGTCTAAAGAATATTAAAGCGTATTTTTCCAGCTAACATTAACCCTGTTGATATCGGGCTTAAGTTGAGAAAGTAATAAGCCTGAAGGTCGACTGTTGTCAAATTCTATCTGTGCTGAACATTACCTTTTTGGAGTTGTGAAATGGAATGGGTGTATGTATTTTGCCAGGTCTTTTTTTTTTTTTTTAAACGTAAACAAATTATTTGCCTCTTAATAATAAGAGGGTTTTTTCCTTAGTTTTGGGTGTCAAGAAGGATTTTTACAACACTTAATATTTTTTTTCTTATAATTAAAAGTAATTTACATTTTTGTAGCTGAAAATATTTTATTGTTGATTGTTAGTCTTGGTGTATGATTTCATGTGTGAGTTTTTAATTAGATGCACTTCTGTGAAATATCAAAAGAAATGCATTTTTCATTTACACTGGAGGCATGCCCATTTGGCAGCAGATGCATCAGATTTGCTTTTGAAAGGTGCTTTTCATTGGGCCGAACCACAAGACACTATTTTGATAGCGTTTTGGAGTATGGAGAAAGAATACAGAGCATTTTTTTGATAGTGCTAGAGGGTTGGGAAGGTCATCTGTATTTCTCTGAAGAAAAATTGAGCTGTGCATTTATCAGTTCAGAGTAAATGACAGAATTGCCAGAGATTATGCTAATATGTACATAATTTGTGTACATAATGATTAAATCATGTTAATGCAAGCTTCCGTTAAACATTGAATTTTAACTGTTATTTGCATACCAATTCCTCTGTTTAATGACTACTGATTCTGTATTTGGGACCACTGCACAGATGCGTTCTGCTGTTGAGTGGGGCTGTTATAGTTAGAGACTGAAGCTGAAAATGACTTGACTTTTTTTTTTTAAGTGTACATGCTACTTATGCTGAGCTGGACATACAGGAAACCATTCCATTTGGATGACTTTCTTTTATTCCAGGTCTTTTTCCTAATAGTAGTTCAATATGCTGCTATTATAAGAGAAAATTTATAGAATGCAAGGAATGTAGCAACCTGCATATCGTTCTTTCGTTCAAAAATATTTCCTGGTTTCTAAAGTATGTGGATTTAAATTTTAAACAGAACCTGAAGGCAGTGTAACTGGCACGCCATACTGTTGCTTATCTCCGATTCTGTAGGATTTGGGTAGGTGGCTTGATGGACCAGTGCCGCTGAAGAATGTACATCAGGGATCATCGTACCTCGGCTATAACATGGTGCCTTAAAACAGAACTGAAGCTAAGGTTTGGTAAGGCTTATTTTGTTCCTGCAAATTCCTCTTCAGTCCATTTGACAAGCTGTGCCTGTCATTGTCAGATTCCCGAAGTAAGGACAGGTTACATGTTCTTCAAAGGAAATTTAGGGCAAACAAAGCAAAACAAAAAGACGAAAAAATCAGTTTCCCTCTTTGAGTGACCACGAACCTATTTTTTGTTCTTAGAGCTGAATAATACTTGATTATAAGTTAGATTGCTTAAGGGTATGGAGTAGCAGGCTAGTTTTAATCACCAACTTGTTACATAAAACATATATATGTTAGACCATTCTTATCTAGTTATAATTTAAGAAAGTTAAAATAAGTAGGTACTTATCGAAGTGCATCTTTTCAGTCTCCGTGTTTGTCTGTGTGTCTTGGTGTCTGTGTCCACATGCACACACGAGTGCCCACGGGCGGAGTCAGCTACCACAGCAGAAGGTGAGATCCAGGAGTGGATACACCATCCCCATGTTAATTTACATGAAGAGCCAACGTTCTTTTGAGCACTCAAATTATTAACACAAAAAAAAAACAGGCACATCTATTCATTTAATTCGTTCTTAAAAAGCTAATAAGCAAAAATAAGTACATAAAGCCAAAAAAAAAGGGAAAGCACAAAATTATTTACAGATTATTAATGAGACCTATATGAAATTCAAGATGTTTATCTTTCCAGTTTTATTGGGGTGAGGGTGGGGGGTGGAAAGAAGAGGGTGAGCCAGTCTGTAAAGTTAAAACTACCAAATGGCTTATTGGGTAATACGCAGTCTATTTCAACTGTTGTTGCTCAATTGCCTTAGACTACTCAGATAACTGAGGTCAACAGGTTTCTTCAGTAAACATTAAATGCATTAGATGTAATTTTTTTAATTGATTCAAATTTTGTATTATACAGCTCATACTAGTATATTCAAAAGTCTTTTGCTGGCTTATCGCCTTTATCTAAATATCATTTAAATTATCACCTCCCTTTTCCTCCCAAAAGGCAATGAATTTGTACCATCTCTCTCTCTCTCTCTCTCTCTCTCTCTCTCTCTCTCTCTCTCTCTCTCACACACACACACACAAAGGCAAACCAGCAAGCAAGACCCCGTAAGCTGCCAGGACCATGTATCTACTTCATTGTGCATTAGGAAACATGGACAGGTACATTTAAATCAAAAAAAACTAAAAAGGAAAAAACCCCACACTCTTTGTTTTGACCCTCCTTTCTTGATTTTTCACTTTCCTAACCCTTTCCACCACACCCAGAAGTATGCTATATTTGTATTGGACCAAATGTATTTACCGGTATCATCTTGCTTATTGAACAATTTTAAATGTATTTATTATAATTGTTTCCTTTAATTTAGTGTTGGATATATTTGTTTTGTTAGAGGAATCTGATAATAATGGGCATACAGTGGGGCCTTGACTTAGGAGTTTAATTTGTTCCGTGACGGAGCTCGTAACTCAAATTACTCGTATGTCAAATCAATTTTCACCATTACAATGACACGTGCTGCTGGGCTGATGTTGTGGCCTTCACTGTGACGTTCGCTCCGCCAACTAGCGGTGGGGTGTCTGAAGCTGGCTCGTAACCCGAATTTTAGCTCGCACCTCAAAGCAAAAAATCGGCTGAGAGACGACTCGTATCTCGAAAAACTCGTTAGTCGGGACACTCGTAAGTCAAGGCCCCACTGTATTTAGATTAATGGAAATTAGAGACTGGGGATCCTCCAAGGTTCAACATTTCTTCTAATTGTTCATGGTTTGTTCTAAATTTAGACAGATCAGGAATTAATATTATATTTCAACTTGACTCACTAAAAATATTCTGATCTCCTTTATGAATACAGTTAGGAACATAAATTCTTTGTGACAAGTATAGATAGTTCTGACCCATAGACAAATAATATCTAAGATCTATGCTACTTCCTGTTATTTGAAATCCACAGTAAGACACATACACACATATACAATCACAAACAAAATCTTAACAATTTTGAACTTTAATTGTGAAATGTTTTACAAAATAAAAACATCATAATTTATACCTTTGAGCAAATTGGATCAACCACATTTATTGCATTTATTAAACATTTTATTTTCATTTTTCAGTCATTGAAACTGACTTTTTAGAATAACATTAGACACTAATACAATAGGTTTATTAACAAGTGACCAGGACAGATTTTAAGAACTTAATGTTTCATGGCATTATAATCAAACACTAGTCCTGAAAAATACCTATATAGACCAAGTGATAAACTTTCATTGAGGAAAAATGTGAAGAAGGTATGTTGGCTATTTTTAAGTTTCAGAAAAAGTATTTCCATGTAATAGGATCAAGTATCAATAGTATAGTTTGATCTTCGTGTATTAGTATACATCTCCAAAATATTTACATTCTTATAGCCCATGAACAAGAGGCTGAAATGGGTGAACTGTCCACTTGGACCCAGTTTAAAAACAATTTTTGGATATTAAGTGGCTGGTCACTTTTTCAGGATTTTCATCCAAACTATGTTTAGACTGACTGTATAAGTCTTGCTGCCTTTTCAGAAATCTGCTTTCCTTTTTGTGCTTTTTTCTTGTACTGTATAGCACGGTTCATGCACCTCTCTTTAGATGGTGTACTTTAAAAACAAAAATAAATTTTAGAAAATGGTTTTAACACTGCATAACTAAAATTAGTAGTGTGCAACGTTGACTGCCTTTGATGTGTAGTAGACGAGTGAAAATGAACATGTTCTTGTAGAATGCTGTCAAAATCATTCAGGAATGAACACGGTTTCATTACTGTAATCATGAACCTTTTTACATGAATGCACTTTCTAGAAGTGCTAAATGTGATGCATTTTCAAAGTTTAAAAAATCCTTCAGATGATATATTTGAGATGTCTAAAATAATGCTGTGCTTGAAACATTTGTGTAAAAGAAAAATGTGTGTGTCACTGTGATGCTGGTCCTCCCTGTGTGGACAGAAGTAGAAAGTGAAAAAACTTTGGCAAGTCACCTTTGTGTACAATTTGAGGCAGTGGTTATATTAAAAAATTGACCTTTATGATGACCTCCCTTCCCCCAAATTCTTGGTGAGACAGTAACCACCACCAAAAAATCAAAATCAAACCCTGTGATTTGTATGAATCACACAGGACATGAGGGAGAGAGGTTGACATGCAGTGAAAATTGGGCTTGTCACTAGATCAGATCAACCTCCATGTATATGGTTAGAACAAATCAATTAATGGAACCCTAGTATTTCTGCAAGTTTGATTATTTAAAAAAAAATAACTGGAATAGAAGCATTAATTCAGTGCTTAGTTCTAGTGTTAGAAACCCCTTTGATGTAATGCCTTGTATTAACCCTTTGAGCATTGTAAGATATACAATGGGGGACAAAAGCCTTTCAGATCCTTTATTTAGACTTAGACCGGTAAAATATACTCTATATCCAAATGTCTAATTATGCTGGTTTTTTTAAAGGGGGGGTAGGAAGAGAAAGTGTTTTTACGCCGAACACTTGCATTTTATATACGACTCTTAATTTTCTTCAAGAGGGCTTGATATATTTATTCCCAAATATTCACTGCCATCTAAGTAAGTGTACTGTTTACAAAAAAAAATAAAAATCAACTTTTCTAGTATCACAGCATGACTCTAGAAAAGGACGACCACACATGGGCCCGTGGACCCATGTCAGACCGATTTCTGCACATTGAAAGTACCTAGATTGCCTTTAAAAGGTATGATAAAGAAAGGGTTACATTTCCCCCCGAAACAAAAAAGATTTCATTTATTTAGCTTTAGAAAGTACAATTGTAAGTGAAGCCTTAGGAAGAAACGAGTTCGAGTAGCTAAAGAAAAGCTGAACTCTTTGGGGGCAGGTAAGGTGTTTGGAGTTAGATCTCTCATAACACATTGTTTGGGAATTTCATACAGGGCATAATTTAATCTATGCTCCAAAACTTTAATACTTTGTCAAAAAAAATTATATAGAGATAGAATGGAGAGCAAAAGCACTTGATTCGAGCTCATCTGATGCTATGACTACTGCTTCTGATACCTGGAAACGCCAGTCTGCTCACACAATTGCTGACTCTGTTCACGGGCGCTCTGCGTGCACTGGACTCCTTTGTCCCCTGCCTGATGGAACACGAGAGCAGTGCTGTCCGCAGATGTGCTTGCGCTGCCCTGGCCGGGCACAGATAAAAGCGTAACCTATTCCAATGCCTGGTGAAAGGACATCCATAGCCTAGTGCAAGTTTGCCGTAAACGTTGCTTTTTAGGCAGTTTAGGAGGTCAAACCATGCAAATTACTCATGTGTTAACATGCAATACTCAAAGGGTTTTAATTTAACTCTCTTCTTTTGAATTCTTCATGATGATTTACTGTAAATGCTTCTCAGTTTGCATGCTCTGATCATTGCTGCTAGTGATTTTACGTGCCAGTAGACCTGAGTTTAGTTTACCAATTTTACTTAAATAGTAAAAGCCACTTACAAAGTGACTGCCTAGGATTTTTTTTTCTTTTGTTTGAAGTAATTGGTAATATGTCATTTACAAAAAATGTGTTTTGTCTCTTATTGGTTCTGGTATTTGATTCTTTTTTTCCCTCTTTCCTTTGTATTTTAAATAAATTATGATGTTGGGATTGGAAGCCCTGAGTAATGAAATCTTTGGTAAGAATTGTTTATGTAGCTCAATAATGAGGACAACAAATCTTTGTTAGAAGAATTATGATTCTGGGGAGGAAAGAAAAAATAAAAACCCCCATTGACTGTTGATGACCAAGTAAATTTTTCCTTGAATGAATTAATAGTTTTGAACAAATGATTGCCTTGTTTTAACCTGCTAAACACAATTTTAAATGACCCAATAAAGGAGGTATTGAATTTTATGCATTTAAAAAGCATCTTTTGTACCAAAGCAAATTTTTTTCTCTACTCATCTGCATCATCAATTGGGACCTATGGTGGTGACCAATGTGTTGGTTACAGAAACTTCAAGTGAGTGCCTTGAGAAAACTGGGAAATTTGTGCCTGGGGTGGTAAACATTTAATTAGGTTCATTGTAGTGCTTACCAATCAGTAATTCTACTATCACTCAGGGCTTTCGTACCTTCTAGGTAAAACTCCTTTCATTGCGTTTTTTTAAAATACTGTGGTGTTTTTTTTTAAGTGCCATCATTTAAATTTCACTTAGTAAGTGGCAGATTTCATTATTCAGTCCCACAAGCACAGAAAACATAGTAACACTAGGAGATATTGAACATTTATTTTACAATCGACTGAATATATTATGTAAATGAGGTAAGCAACTTTTGTAGAGATTGTATGTGTGAGATAATGTAATGTTCTTTTCCAGTTTTTGGACTACAGTTGAATAAACTTTTTAATTATTTAAAAAACATCTTTACCGAATAACATGTGATGGTTTTTTGTATAATGTATTTGATTTTGTAAATACGTATTTCCTGATGTGATTTTTGTGAGAAATGCTAAATCTTTTAGTATATCATGTCCTCTCAAGATTGGCAGGAGCTAAATAATAGTTTGTGGGCGATTTGTATTGTGTACTGTATAATAACTGGGGAACTTTTATAATTATAAAAATATATATTAACTTTTAGTGTGTTGTTTAAACAAATGACTGGAACATACTAAAGATATTAGTAGGATTTTTCTGAATATTTCAGACTTGAACTCAGGCTAGCTTTCTTGTGTTTTTCAAAACAAAATGGTGTCTTGTCTTTTAAAATCAATAAATTTGTTTCCTTGTTACAAATACATTTGAAATGGCTTCATTTTTCCCCCCCTTAACTCATTGCCAGGGAACTTATATTGCACTGCCTCATGTAGAGGGTGGTCTCTGTGTTGTTCACTAGCTTAGAAAAGAAATTAAGTTGTTTTCCTTTTTTGTGTCAAATGAAATTGGCAATATTTACACATGAACAGCATAAAAAGAGAAAACAAAATTATAAGCCCAGCAGGGTACTAATCTTACCCTCACAGAAAATTAGTGATTGAGTGCTATTTAATTTCAGAAGCTGTCATCATTTCCATTGTAAATCCAGATTTTTGGATGTTCATAATGTGTTTGTTTTGTGTCACTTCAAATTAATATTTGGCACCCAAGTTTCTTGCTTAGGTTGCAACAGCTTATTAAAATTCGTTCTAATGCACTTAATATTATCTGCTCCCACTTTTTCCCTTCTTTGAATTATATAGTTACATACAGGAAAATTTGCTGCTTTTAGTGTACCTTTCTGTGATTTTTGACAAACACACAGTATATAAGGCCTCCTCCTAGGAGTATGGAATAGCCCATTCATATGGGGTTTCTTTAAGTGAGAGAAATAACAGACAGAAAATATCCTTAAAAGGAATGTAGACAGAATTATAACCAATATCAAGTACAATACTATGCTACAAAGAAAATAAGTAGCCAATTTAGACACTTCTGTTGTAGCCATTGCCACTTGTGAGGTATTTGGAACTTTTTGTACATATAGAGTTCCTGGCTCTGGTCAGGTTGCTCAATTGGTTGCAGCCTTGTCCCATACACCAAAAGGTTGCAGGTTCGAGTCTGGTCAGGGCACGTACCTAGATTGCGGATTTGATGGGGGCGGAGCTCCAAGGCGTATATGGGAATTGATGTTTCTCTTTCACATCGATGTTTCTCTCCGTTTCTCTCTCTAAATATATCTTGAGGTGAAGGTTACAAAAAAAAAAATAGTTTCTGGTTTCTAACCTTATTTTTATACTTGGTTTCTCTTGGAAATCTGAGGTGTTTTAAATATATCTTATAATTAGTGTGTTTTCTTCTTGGTTACAATATTCTTCCTATCATAGATTCTTAATATTAGTTTTTTCTCCCTTGGAACTAGGACATTTCAAGACTTGAACGCTGCCTAGGAAATGTAGCCAGTTTTCATTAACTGATTCAATTCAGTCCAAATGCTTTTCTTCATTATAGTCTAAAAGAAATGCATGTAGAAATTTGTCATTCAGCGGAGGCACAGATTTTGTGTGTGGTTTTCTGGCTGCCATATTGCTGAGGAGAATGTCCTTGAAAATCAGGGAGCAGGAGGGCTCTCTGGTCTGACCCTGGTCTGCTGCACATTGGAACCATGCCTGGGCCAGGAGGAGGGACCTGCTTCCAGTGCCGGGCTGGTGGCAAGCAGAGTCTTTGGGCTGAGGGCCCCTAGACATCATCGCTTCTCCATGCTGCTGAGGCCTGTGGTGCACCAGTTTATTGCTGGCTCTGAGACTGGCAAGTATCCCAGGCATGACTGGGTACATGGGAAGTTGTGTCTGAGTCCAAATATATTAGTAATTCAAGTAAACATAAATGTATGTGTTAAAGGAGATGCCTGCCCCTTGGGCCAATCCTTTGATAAGGAGCAAATGAGCCAAGTCTGGGCGCAGTCAGCAGCCCAGGCCTGGGGCGCCGGGAGCCCTGCAGGAACCCTGAAGGCCTATCTGTTTTCGGGACAGCAGCCCTGTTGTTTTTTAAATGTTTTAGATGTTTTGGGGGCTCATCTCTCAGATGAAGGTCTTGAAAATTAGGTGCTTGATGTGAGGCATGGACTTCCTTCCTCAGGGGGAATCTGCAGGCTTTACGTTCCCCCCCATGGTGGATTGTTGCACGTGGGTTGAAGTTTACCTTGAGACTGGGCCCCAGCCTCTCCTACCCGATTAAATGTGTGTGTTTTCTTGTTTGCCTGATGTGTTGGAGTTGCTTGGCCAGCCTTTAAGTTTTATCCGGAGGAAACTGTTCCTGATGGAGATCCGAGCGTGTGAGGGAGGAGGTAAGTTCAGGGTCTCCCTTTGCCTCCGTCTTGAACCGAACCCCAGGGCTCCGTCTTGATCATTATGGAACCAGCTCTCTTGTGATTATACCTAAGGATTATTCTATTTAAGGTTGATTATTTCTGCTTTTACTAACATTTCTTAATGAGTCCTCTTGGACATTTTATCTGTGCATTTATCCTATCTTTTTCCCTTACACATATAGATATAGCCTCTACATACATTTCTGAAAGCCAAATTTTGGGGCCAATACCTTGCAAAAATGTTTGTTTTGTTTTGTTTTGTTTTGTTGTTGTTGTTGTTTTTTGTTTTGTTTTGTGTGTGTGTTTTTTTCAATATGTTGCTGAACTCTATTGTGAAATCTTGAAACAACTTGTAATTCTTCAATAGCACTGATCAAATCACTGGAAGCCAATTAGCTGAAAAAAGGGTGTTGAAAAGTGTCTTGTATTTGATCTATGAGTGTTTGCCATTTTACAGGCAGAGAAGTCAACACTTCAAAAAATCCTAAATAATCTGGCAAATTGATTTTTTTTTCTTTTTTTAAAAAATAATTTTAGTGAGTTTATTTGAACCAAACGGTCTACAATTGCTGGGAAGGAGAATCTCAAGGTATTGAGATAATCCTCCAGAGAATGGTGGTTTTTCACCTAGTGGTTTTTTTTTTTTTTTTTTAATTCTTTGTTGTTTAAAGTATCACATGTGTCTCCTTTTTCCCCCATTGACCTCTCCCAGGCCGACCCGGCCCCCAGCACATGTCCTCACCCTCCTAGTGTCTGTGTCCATTGGTTATGCTTGTACGCATGCGTGCAAGTCCTGTGGTTGATCTCTGGATCTATTTTTGTTCATCGGTTTATGTTGTTCATTATATTCCACAAATGAGTGAGATCATGTGATATTTATCTTTCTCTAACTGGCTTATTTCGCTTAGCATAATGCTCTCCAGGCCCATCCATGCTGTTGTGAATGGTAAGAGTTCTTTCTTTTTTACAGCAGTGTAGTATTCCATTGTGTAAATGTACCACCATTTTCTAATCCACTCATCTGCTGATGGGCACTTAGGCTGTTTCCAAATCTTAGCTATTGTAAATTGTGCTGCAATGAACATAGGGATGCATATATCCTTTCTGATTGGTCTTTCTTATTTCTTGGGATATATTCCTAGAAGTGGGATTACTGGGTCAAATTCAAGTTCCATTTTTAGCAAACTGATTCTTAGTAAAATGATATTTGATTATTTGGAAACCCTCCCTCAGCAATTGCCATATTAATTATAGATACTCTTTGGGCAAATAAATATTTTATACCCCAAGTGATCATTCTGAAGTTAAACTTGAAATATGAATTACATATACAACACTAAGCACTTGTGTTAACACATCATTACATCTCTGTCACTTTAATTAAAGCCCATTAAGTATATCTACCTATTCTGAGAACACTGGGAAACTGTTCTTCAAATTATGAAGAAGAAAAAATAAGATCCTTCTGATCTAAAAAAATGACTCATAATCCCACCAAAGTGAAAACAACCAATTTCATTCAAATGTAGAATGGATCAAGAAACTATGGGCTATTCATATAAGGAAATATTTCGCATTAGTGAATTAGACCAAGTACAAGTAACAACATGATAAATCTCACAAATATGCCATGGAAGAAAGAAGCCAAACATGAAGGAATACATGTTGCATTATTCCATTGATACAGTTTAAAAACAGGGAGAAGCATACGCTAGTGTATTATTTACCTTTAGAGAGGAGAAAACCTTTAGGGAAGTACTGAAGGCTTTTGGGTGCTAGTAACTTTCTATTTCATGATCTGTGTAGTGGTGTTCTGAATATTTACTTTGAGACAATATATTATGCTGATATGATAAAGTTAAAACTAACAGAGCTTAATGGTTTAAAATCCACCCGGCAGTTTTCTAAAGCCAGGACAGCTTTTAAATTACGCATTTCTACAGAAAGGTGTGCCAAGTACTGTGTTGCGGCTTTACTTTTAGCATGTGAGTTAATGGTGTCAGGAACCAGAAACAGCCATGAAATGTTTATGCTTCAATAATCACAGTGAATACTGCCTACCTGATTTCTTACATCTGATTGCAAAAGGGTGTGTTTGGTGAAGTTGATATGAGTTAACAAATCAATACTAAGAATATTCTTTAAAAATATATATATCAGGGTGCTTGATAAGAGTAAAGGATACAATCCATAACAGGAAGTTTTAGAAAGTCTCCCAAATTTACAAGCTGCCCCTAGTCTGCAGAAATACTTCTCAGTGGTCCACAGTGCCCAGTGTTTGTTCGCTTTGCCCAAATGCATGATTAGCATCAGCAGGCTCTGTGCATTAGCGGAGTAGTCCTGTGATCTTTAAAATACAGAGGTCTCAGTGTGACACTTGGCAGCCAACCAAGACCACAGAATATGTCTAAGAGGAAACCCTAAGGAACAGCAGATACTGGTCAGTGGGAGTTAGCAGGAAATCACACTGTTTGTATTGCAGAAATAGGATGAGTTTTTTGCTTATAGGTGAGTCAGCACTGCAATAAGCCCAGTGCCAGGCAATTAAACTGAGGATGCCATATGGCCACCCTGAATGATTTGCAGAATCCAAAATGCCACCCAGCTTAGGGCCAGTGGAACAGTAAGTCATGCTCTCATACAGAAATGCTTTTGCTATGCAGTGCCATGCAATGAAGAAGCCTAAGAGGGCACACTCCTGAGGCTTGTGCACCTCATTCCTCTAGCTGCCCCTGTCCTTGCTGGTCCTTGCTGGTGAGCCAATGGAAATGTCCATTCTGTCTGCCCTCCTCTCTACTCCCATCACTATTGAAGCTTTTCCTGAATTCTATTTTCTGGCACTAGAACATTTCTATATCTTATTAGAGGCCTGATTTCTTCACCATCGTCTGTAGATGCTTGAGTCCTAACACCTGATTCTACAAGGTGGCTTCTTGGGGAGAACATATCTGTATTGCCATGTTCTGCTGGGAGAACGTAGATTATTCTGAAGCATGATCATCAATCAGCTGCTTTTCCCTAAATAAGGGTTTATCTGGATCTGGTCCACAGAGGATTCATTGGGAGTTAGAAAGACTGGACCTTTTTTCATAAAATAATAAAGTAAAATCATACAGAAGTATATGAAATAAAAATACAAGTTCCTTCTTCCAATTCAATTCTATTTTACAAGGTGACAGCTATTCAGTTTTCTGCTAACCAGCAGAATTGGAGCTGGAAATAGAGATTTAAAAAATATTTTTGTCACAGAGTTGAGTTTATGGGTTGTGAAACGTATAGCCAGTAGACTAAGATTACTGGGTCAGAGTAATGACCCAGTGCTCTGTGAATGGCACAGCCTCCCTAAAACTGAGCACATTTGAAAGTTTTCACTTTTTTTACATTTGGATGTCACATTTATTAGGAAGCATGAATGCATTCAATGCTAGTGTCTCTGCTATCAAGACAGTACATGCTGGGGACACTGGTCCTCTGGTCTTCTTGCTCAGAACTAAAGCAGCAGCAGAAGGTGCTGGCGGGGAAGTGGCCCCCACCTTTCTGCCGTCCCAGTGACCTGCGGAGGGGCTTCTCTCTCTGCTCACCAAGAGCAACTGCATAGTCATGGGTCTGTCAAAAGTCTGTTCTTCATCTTCCAACCTATGAATTTGAATACAAAGATTCAAGAAGACCAATATCTGTTTCAGAAACCCACAGCACACTCGACCAGACAAAGATAAAAATAGGAAATGAATGTGACACATGACTCATGATTCCTTAGACTTGGTGTTGCACACTGGACTGATTCACAGAAATTAAAGTCCCCAACCTGATTCAGCTGCAAGAGGAGTGAGAGTAATGTGTCTAGATGGAAAATTTATTCCAGAATGAAGATGGAAACTCATCTCACGACGATGAAGCCAAGAGCACTGGGTATGGGGTATGCTTAGTAATTAAATGGTTTTGATCCACTTCCAACACTCCTTCAGAATCCAGATATTTCTTCTCTAAGAGGAACAGAAATCTTGAAATTCAGGTGTTCTGTGTTCATGGATGCTCATAGAATGGGGTGCAGTTGGGGCTGTTTGGACACACATCCAAAGAAGAAATAGGGCTTGGCTGGCCATGATGGGAGGTGAAAGGTGTTTGTGGTGATGATGCCTTCGGACTGCTGGCTTCTTGATGAGTGACAGCACTTATGTATTAACTCAATTCTCCCAACAAGTCAACGGGATACTTTCTATTAATTTCTGTTTTATGGCGACGATAAACACTTGTCAAGTGCTACTTTAAACACCTGTTATGGGGAACTGCTGACTGCCTATTACACAATGGCACAAACTTCATAATGTTGGCATTCTGTAAATACCTATCCAAAGGCCAATCCTTGGCACCATATGCTCCTTTGAAACAGTGAGCACTGCTTTACCTTTGCCAAGGAGGGGGGGGGGGCGTTGTGGGAAAGCAAATATTCCTGATTGATGCCCCTGGAGGGCTCAGTGGGACCACTTATGATGTAGTTATAGAAGAGAAGTGAAAGGTATGAGTTTTCCAGCCAGTTACCCAGGTCAGCTGCTAATTATATGGCCATGAAAATCACTTTTCTAAAGTTCAGTTTCTTCATCTATAAAATCAGGGTGAGAATAGGACTCACAACTTAGGGGAAGTGTGATGATTAAATGAGATAACACATGAGTTTAGCCAGGGACCCCATGAGCTCTGTGGAAGGGCCAAAGGCATGCAAGTGGGAGGGTCTGCAGCCCCCACCCATGTTCCTCTGGGCAGTGCAAGGGGAGGGGTTTAGTTACTCATTGCTACTGTTGGTATGCTAGAGGAGAATTAAATTTTTCTGGGATTTCAATCTTTCCTTTTTGACTGCTAATAAGGCTAATAGCCAGTTCTTTTGGAGCGTTTATGAGATGCAGTAACAAAGACATATATTAACTTATGTCTTCTGGATATTTCTCTGATATGCTTTCTTTTAATAATGCTTCTCTACCATTCCCTCTATCTTGTTTTTTTATTTGTTCCTTGAATATTTGGTGGACTTTATCAGTGAAGCCACTTGGACCTAGAGTTGCCTTTTGGGGAAGATTTTAAGTGACTGGTTCAATTTCCTTAATGTTTCTGTTATGATTCAAGTTTTAAATAAGTCAGTTTTTGTAAGTTGTATATTTATAGAAAATTTCCTTTTTCTCTAAGTCTTTCAAGCTATTGGCATAAAGATGTTCAGGGACATTTTGACATTTGTAGTCACTACTTTCTAAACATTGTCTAATTTTCATTTCCTATTTAACCCATGGACAGCTTGGAAGTCTGTAGTTATAGAAGGAAGGTTAAAGGTATGAGTTACTTTCCCAGCTATGAGGATTTTCTAGTTATTTTCTTGTGAATGATTTGTCATATAATTATATTGCTGTCAAAGAATAAATTCTGTGTGATTTCAATCTTTTGAGATTTGTGTAGATTTACTTTTTGACTCTACAGGATGTAGTCTATTTCCTTGAATATTGTGTGCACCATGAAAGAATGTGTATTACCCAGCACTGTGTGCAGATTTTTATGTACATCCATTTGTTTAAGTTTGTAATTCTGTTGTTTATATTTTCAGTATTTATACTGGCATATTTTGTCTGCCTGTTCTATAATTTACTCAGAGAGGTGAGTTTTAATCACTCATTATGTCTCTGGATTTGTCTATTTCGTTTTGTAATTCTATGATTATTTATTTACTTATTTATTAAAATATATTTTTATTATTTCAGAGAGAAGGGGAGAGGGAGAGAGATAGAAACATCAATGATGAGAGAGAATCATTGTTCAGCTGCCTCCTGCATGCCTGCTACTGGGGATCGAACCCGCAACTGGGCATGTGCCCTTGACTGAAATCGAACCTGGGACCCTTCAGTCCACAGATCGACGCTCTATCCACTAAGCCAAACCAACTAGAGCAGTGATGGTGAACCTATGACACGCGTGTCAGAGGTGACACGCGAACTCATTTTTTTGGTTGATTTTTCTTTGTTAAGTGGCATTTAAATATATAAAATAAATATCAAAAATATAAATCCTTGTTTTACTATGGTTGCAAATATCAAAAAATTTCTATATGTGACACGGCACCAGAGTTAAGTTAGGGTTTTTCAAAATGCTGACACGCCGAGCTCAAAAGGTTCACCATCACTGACTAGAGCCTTATTGATTTATTGATTTATTTATTGGCAAAGTTGTTTAGGACAGCAACTTAAAATTATTTTATCTTCCTGGGGGAATGAGTCTTTTATCACCATCACCACCACCACCAACAACAAAACTCCTCTATCACTGGGCACCCTACCACAGAAAATGGGTGTAATGAGATAGCTAAAAGGTTGCTACTTACAGTAGTGTGAAAGGTGAATAGTGGAAGTTATAAACCAGATGTCAAAAAGATTCATTGAAAACCATACAATGGAAAACACTTTGCAATGAATTAAGAACAAAATTATGAAGTAAGTTTAATACTTATAAAATATTATTGAATTCCAATGCAGATTAAAAAACAATTTGAAACATCTATCTATGTATAGAGAAAAAACCTGGAGGATCTGCAACAAAATGTTAATTGTCGCTGGATGCACAAATTATAACCTGTATTTGCTTCATTTTACTTGTATGTAGTTTCTACCTTTCACAGGGCCCATGGAGTACCAGTGTCATCGTTGAAAGTTAAGTAAAAATGAATAAATCCACCTGCTTAATTCCCCCTACTGCACCTAAGAGAACAAACATACAGTTTGAATATTTTGTTCTCATAGCACCTTCAGCCATCTGACCATGTTAATACTATGTTCTGCTGATGGTTTGTATCTCCTTCTCACTCCTCCTGCCACCTATCACTGAGTGCCAACTGAGCAGCCCTAGAAATTTCAGTCATTCTGACAGGACTTTGTTCCTGCTCCACTTTATTTTGCATTAATGAGTTCTCTTCTCACTGTAGTAGTAATTGCTATGGTGTTCTCTAGAGACCACACCGCTGGCTGTGTTTAGTTCTGAGCCTCTCGATTGCAGGCACGAGGCAGGAAAGACTTGAGAGAAGATTGCTGGAAGTACTTCAGGGGCCCTGGAGGCACTGATTTAGGAGGCGGTTGAAAGACATACATGTGAATATGTCAACTCTGCACTGACTAAATAGGGAATGTGGGGAAACAGGCTTCCGGTTTGTGAAAAATGTAAACACCAGGAGCGTTCCATGGGGTGAGTAGGTGAGACCCCTGGGAGGTAGAGAGCGGGGACTGGGCTGGGGAAGCGTCTGACACCGGGCGGGACAATTCTGCCTCCAGAGAATCTCTAAGAAGAGTATTCACCCCAGGATTGCAGGATTGCCAAATATTGAGAAAATATTCAACAAAGCAAATGGGGTGAAGAACTTGTTTTTTCACTCACCATCACCTCATGGAAATTGTTCCATATCAGTACATCTAGTTTCCTTCCTAAAAAAAAATTGCATTGTATTCCATAGTATGAAGGTACCAAATTATTCCAACATCTTTTTTTTTAAGTTCTTTGCAGTCTCTTTTGCAGTGAATTTCCTTGTCTACACATCTCCTGCACTTGTGTGATTGTGTAATGGAGTTGCGTCAATACATTGGAGTGAGTTCAACTAGTGAGAATGAAAAACATCCCATAAATTTCTGAAATGATGGATTGCTCTATAGCCATGATAACAAGGAGCCACTAGAATTCCTTATAATCCAATGGATCAATAACTTAAACAGGTTTTTGTGTTTGTTTGTCTTTTACCAGCCAATCAATTAATGTCAATCCCACCCTTCTAAAAACCAACCAATCATAGATGGAATGCATTCCAATGAATATGCCTTAAATTCCAACCACCAACCAACCAACCAACCAACCAACCAACCAACCGTGTCACCCAAGTTACCAGACTTCTATAGATGATGTCAGCCCACTTACACCTCTTAACAGCTGCAACCTCTCAATTTTATGTTTTAAAAAACAAAGCAGCTCATGCCAGTGTAGCTCAGCTGGTTGGGTGTCATCCAATGCATCTCGGGTCCGGTGCACTGGATGCATCTGGTCAGGGCACAGGCCTGGGTTACAGTGAATCCCCCAGTAGGAAGCACGCAAGAGGCAACCAATGGATGTTGCCCTTAGATTGATGTTGCCCTCTCACATCGATGTTTTTCTCTCTACCCTTCTCTCTAAAAATCAATGTAAAAGTCTTAAAAACACACACACACAGCAGTGTACTCTATGCAGAGGCAATGTGCCCGAGCAGAACTCCCCTTTAACATCAATAACTTCAGCTTGGCCTTCTTATTTCAGGTGCTGTGTGATGGTCTCGTCCTTTGTTACTAGAAATGCTGTAAAATTATATTTTGCATGTGTGTGTCTACACATTTATACATTTCTTACCCATAGATTACATTAAAACTCTGTCAGGCATGCAGTACTTGGAGGTGAATTGAAGGGATTTCAAGATAAATTTGTAACTTTTGCGTAGATTTTAACCTTAAAATCTGGCCCCTTCAGAAGCTTCGGTTCCGGTCCATTTGTGGTCCATTTTTAGAAGTGGAATTTCTGAGGAATAAGAGATGGGTATTTTGAAATTTGATACATACTATCCTGCAAAGAGATTTCTCAATTTATTTAAACATCATCAATGAGCAGGATGCGTATTTGTCTCTTAATCAATACAATTTTTAAATATTTTGTGACTCCACAAAGTAAAAAAAAAAAAAATTTTCCCCTTAGATTTCTATTTCATATTTTTCCAATTAAATAATCTTCTCTATATAAAAAAAAGTATTTCCTTTTTTGTGTGGTGTGTATAGTCTGTGGGCTAAATGATTTTTGGAAATGATCCTCGAGGCTGATTGTCTCAGGGATAGTACTCTGCATGAAGAAAGGAGAAAAGCAGTTGTCATGCATTTTTGTGTGCAGTTGGCTAACACACTAAAGGTTCTATTTGATCAATTAATTTCTAATATCAGAAAAACAATTCATTATTTGAAGAAAAACAGAGTGTTCTTAAGATGAAAAGGAGGAGAAAACTTTGAGTTAAGGTTGAGGCAGTTCTCTGCCCCCACTTGTGTTAAAGCCCACACAGGTTAAAGTGGTTTCTATTTTTAAAGAGCAGAGACGGCAGCTGTTGTGGAGTGCAGGCCTGCTCAGCAGGCACCTGGGGGAGATGATTGGCAGGTACTGCTGAAGGTCCATGCAAAGTACTGAGCGCTGCCCACTCTGAGACCCAGGGCGGTGTGGGCTCAGTAAACCTGCAGAGGCTCACTCACAAGTGACCATTGGGGCTGTTTCTACCAAGGCCAGCTGCCCCGTTCCCTTCTTATCTGGGAAGGTATGTCAAATAGCGTTAATAAAATTCTTTGTGTGGGTCTTAGTATTACTGAGCACTTTTACCGGTATTATTCCCACTGCTATACTTTATGCTAGAGAACTGGGCCTGTTTGGGGAATGGAAACAAATTTTAAAGTAGCCCCAATAAAGTTAAGAAGGTAATCCTGACATTCCAGTGTATGAGCTTTATTATTACCCCCGCCCCCCTCTAATAAATGGGGAACACTTAAAGCACAGAGAGATCGCCCTGACTGGTTTGGCTCAGTGGATGGAGCGTCGGCCTGCGGACTGAAGGGTCCTGGGTTCGATTCCAGTTTGGGGCATGTACCTTGGTTGCGGGCACATCCCCAGTAGGGGGTGTGCAGGAGGCAGCTGATCGGTGTTTCTCTCTCATCAATGTTTCTAGCTCTCTGTCCCTCTCCCTTCCTCTCTGTAAAAAATCAATAAAATATATTTTTTTAAAAAAAGCACAGAGAGATTAACAGAGGGTACCGACTGTGAGGGTGAAATGGAAATACAGATCTGCTTACTTGGAACCCTGTCTCTTTGCATCATAAGAAACTAAAAGCTATATACGTAAACACCCCAAAATATTAGCTCTTCAGCATATACATACTAAGAATCTTTTTTTTATTTTTTTAAATATGTTTTTATTGATTTTAGAGAGAGAGGAAGGGAGCGGGAGAGTGAGAGAAACATTGATCAGCTGCCTCCTGCATGGCCCCTACTGGGGATCTAGCCCACAACATGGACATGTGCCCTGGCTGGGAATGGAACTGGTGACTTCCCATGCATGGGATGACTCAACTGACTAGCCACACCAGCAGGGCACTAGGAATTCTTTTTAAAATAGCAACCTAATTTGCCAAGTATAAGAATTAGTGGAGGATGAAAGAGTAATGCAGAACTACAGAAGATTTGAATTTACTAGGGGCCCGGTGCACGAAATTCGTGCACTGGGTGTGTGTGTGTGGGGGGAGTGTCCCTCAGCCCAGCCTGCCCCCTCTCACATACTGGGAGCCCTCAGGCGTTGACCCCCATCACCCTCTGATCACCTGATCGGCCCCTTGCCCAGGCCTGACGCCTCCGCCAGAGGTGTCAGGCTTGGACAGGGGACCCCCATCTCCCCCCGATCACTGGCTCTGGCCCCCGCCCAGGCCTGAGGCCTCTGGCCCAGGAATCATGCCTGGGCAGGGGACCCCCATCTCCCTCTGATTGCTTGCTCCACCCCCCGCCCAAGCCTGATGCCTCTGACCCAGGCTTCAGGCCTGGGCAAGGGGACCATCATATCCCCCCAATCCCCGGCTCCACCCCCCACCCAGGCCTGATGCCTCGGCCAGAGGAGTTGACCCTCATCACCCTCCGATCACCAATCACTGGATCGGCCCCTTGACCAGGCCTGAGGCCTCCGGCAGAGGTGTCAGGCCTGGGCAGGGGACCCCCAGCTCCCCGCAGTTGCAGGCTCCACCCCTGCCCAGGCCTAACACCTCTGGCTGAGGCGTCCGGCTCAGGCAGCGGGGACCCGCAGCTGCAGCGGCCCCGCGATCGTGGGCTCTGCTTTAGGCCCAGGCAAGGGACCCCTAGCTCCCAGGACTGCCAGCTTCGACCATGCCCAGCTCCCATCGCTGGCTCCACCCCTACTTCCTGCTATCACTGGCCAGGGCGGAAAAGGCGCCTGATTCTCCGATCATGGCTGGGGGGCAGGGCAAAGGTGGCCCCAGGGCCGCCTTTGTCCTGCCCCCCAGCTCTTAGCTCCCCCCTGGGTTTCCGATCACTGTCAGTGGCAGGGGGCTTCTTCCTGCTTTCCCTTTTGCCTCCCTGCATTGTGCCTACATATGCAAATTAACCGCCATCTTGTTGGCAATTAACTGCCAATCTTAGTTGGCAGTTAACTGCCAATCATAGTTGGCAGTTAATTTGCATATAGCCCTGATTAGCCAATGAAAAGGGTATTGTCGTACGCCAATTACCATTTTTCTCTTTTATTAGTGTAGATGTTGAAAGCTTTTGAAACTAATGCTGTATCTGACAAACAGCACAAGTACTGCCGATTTGGTTCTGATTTCAAAGCTTAGGAAAGCTGTCTAAAGTGGCCCACTTGGCATTTTTGTATTTATAACAATTGTTTTAAGATTTACTTTTATTGTCTGAAATTAGTTTATATATGTTGTCTCCTGGTGCAACATCTGCCTCAAGAACTGAGCTGTTTGTTTCTCCTTCCAGCAAACACTGGTTGTAGAGCTTAATGATACAGTATCTTTGTCTGATTATGCAGTTTTTATTTTCAACTTGTACAGTAGAACTGTCATACTAATAATGTCCTCAGATCCAAAATTAATTTTGATCCTTGAAAGGTAAACATCTATGTGCTCTGTGTGTGTGAATGTTCTTGGCAATCTAATCGAGCAACTTTCCCCCCCAGACCATTATGAATTTGACAAATTTGGCAGACCTATAAGGAACTATTGAGCTGAAAATCTGCATTGTGCTTATAAACTCTAAGATTCTTTGCTTATCACTGATTTAAATTTTCTGTTAGGAAGGAGAAGTCAGAAATAATAAGCAACATAGTTGAAGAAATCAGAGACATACTGGATGCTTAAGCAAAAAAAGGAGGACCCCGGAAGTCAGTGGCTGGGCTGTTTCTGTCCTCTAGAAGGTAATAACCTGACTCTCACACTAGAGTTGTCAGTCTCAGCTTTGCAGTTGCAACTGGAAACTTCAGCAGTGCCCTGCAATGCGGGGGCTAGCTTGGCAGCCAGTTCTAGTGTCAGATTCAGATTTTTAATTTTTAGGAATGCCTTCCTTCTCTAAATTTCTCATTTTAATTGCACCTAGTATTTTGTGTCTATCTGTTTTTAAATGGACATTAACTGAGTTGTTACCATGGGCCAAATATTGTCATTCATTCAATAAAATTAATCAATTGCCTTCTATGAACCAGGAACTGGATTAAATGTTATGGATTTGACAGTGAGCAAAACTGATGTTCATGGGGTTTACAATAGTGTGGGGGAGATAAATGTTTGTGAAATCACATCACACACACACACACACACACACACACACACTACATACATGGTTATAATCTATGATGAGTGCTCTGAAGGAAAAAAATGAGGTGCCCTAAGAGAGTGGGGAGTCAGGGACCTTTTCCCTGGTCAGTGTTGTCACTTTCATATGCATTACTTGTTTACTCTTCATATCCACTCTTTGATACAGAAGCCACCATCCTCACTTTGCAGTTAAGGACCTGAGAACACAAAAGAGGTTCAAGTGCTCATTATACCACACCTAGGATGCTCCTGTAGCAATTAAATACAAATGAAAGCGGAGTGCTGATTGGTTGGTTTATGAGCTCTTTGAAATCATCCTACTGTCCTTTGTTTATTCTGAAAATTTTGTGTCAACATATCCCTGAAAAGATAAACAGGCTATTATTATAGCTTCAAAATGATGTGGCAATAGTTCAAAATGTCTGTAGCAAAACCAACCAATGGCAAATATTATACACTTGTAATTGAATGGCACAGTTATCCTCCATTATGTATATACAATTCATCAGCTTCGGACTAGCTGCTGCGTGTTTTAACAGCAAGTCTGACTGCCGATGCAACTCCTCCCAAGGTTAGAAGAGAGCTGCTTTAAGTGAGGCCCACAAGAGGCGAACGCGCAGCACTGTTAGAATTAGAAATAAAAGTTCTTGGGCGCTAACCAGGTCTGGCAAGTCAGACTCGCTAGGGGCGGGGCGCAGCAATCTGCCTTTTAACCATCTCTTCAGGTGATTCTTATGCATGACAAAGCTTGGCCTGTGTTGCCCTTTAAGATGTGGGCTAGTGCTAAAACTGGCCTCAACCATATAATACTTACAAATGAGAATGCACGTAGACCAGTGAATCCATATCAGCGATTGCTCTACTTACATAGGATATTAAAACTGGCAGGAAGCATTGACTGGCAAAGCAACTTTCACTTCTGAAGAAGTTGAAAGAAGTATGGACATGTGAGTAAAATATATGCTGATGCATATTTTTGGTATCATCCATTTTATTCTTTCTAGTATGTTCTCTAATAACTCTGATAATCAAGTGTATCCTGGTATATGGTGAGTTGCTGAGAGAATCAGAGTTGGGTCAGTCAGTAAGCTTGCTATGTCTGTCCTGTAATTCTGCTTCGGGATCAAGAAAAGAACCGTGTGGAAAATCATGCATCAATCTCATAGGAACACATCATCTCTGTGGGATAAACTCCAGGCAGGTGATCAGCAAAGTCATATCTTTGTAACTGACTAGTGCAAGGGGCCTGGCCCTGGATTGAAAGGCGGACGGGCAGATTAATAATAATCACGTTCATTTTCAAAATGCCCCTCCTGCCCGCCAACCCTTCTCTCAGCTGTCCCCAATTTACTTTTTATGTTTACTTTCACCTTCATACAAATGGCTCTGGATCAAATCCAACCAATGGCAACATAGCTGCTGCTTATGTATTTGGTAGTTTACAAAACATGCCAGTGTGCCTGTGGGCATGAGAACAATATAAATCATAAGCCATAAATAAATGACAGAACAACAAAAACAAAAGTAAGTAAAAGCTGAAACTCACATGCCTTTGTAAGTAATAAGCTTTTTTTCTCTTATCCGGGGAAAAGGCAGTCAATTCTCTATTACCTCTCTCATACCTGCGAGTATTCTTTTTCAATAAAAAAGCTGACTGGATACCACGATTAGCTGGCTAAAGGGAACATGTCAGAAATAACTTCTAAAAGAATTCTAATGGTTGCCTTCAGGTAAGGAAATATGGCTGATTTAAGCTTTTGTCTTTTTACTTTTCCATGTTTTCTTCAATGAATAATAACAGTAATGACAGCCATTATATATTTAGTGCTTGCTAAGCTGTTGTTTACTTTTCACAATAAGCTTACAGGGTCCTTGTGGGTTTACTGTAAAAGCTCCTATAAATTCAAAGCATCTGAGTAATTTACCTGGTTGCCCAGGTAATGAAGAGTGGGGCTGATACTGGGCCCCAAATCGGCCTCTTCCCAGGCCTCTTCCTCGGCTCCTCAGCATGGCTTGCTCCTTCCTTGCACTCCCAACCCTATGGGCCTCCCTTTCACTTCTTGTTAGAAAAGACCTGTAAATACAAGAGTTGCAACAAGAAGGCGAAGCATGGTCTTCAACCTCGGCTGGGAAGGTGTGCACCCAGTGACTTCTTTCCAGAGGGTTCAAGAGGAAGAAGCTGGGGCGTGGCTTGCTGGTTCCCTAGTTTGACCCTCTGACTTTCATTCAGTCTCTGCGAACAGGAAAGCACAGCCCCTCCCTGGCGCATGCTTTGGCCCGCAGATGGGAGGCAGGAACTCAGCAGGTAAACCTGCCCAGTGCTCTCCGCCAACATTCCGTCATGGGCAAGAGCTCCTCTGCCTTCCTTTTCAGTGACTCCTGAGCTGGTTTGAGAAAGTTCGGTGGCCCTGAGAAGAAAGTGCTGATGACAGAAATGACGAAGTGGAAGAGAGTGATGGCTGTTAGGAAAACAGAAGTTTGGGATAAATTAAAAATATAAAGTCACCCGCCTGCCATGGCTCTGTGGTTGAGCATTGACCCATGAACCAGGAGGGCACCATTTGATTCCCAGTCAGGGCACATGCCTGGGTGGTGGGCTAGATGCCCAGTGGGGGGCATGCAGAGGCAGCCAATTAATGGTTCTCTCTCATCGATGTTTCTCTCTCTCTCCCTTTCTCTCTGCCTCTCAAATCAATGAAAACATATTCTCGGGTAAAGATTAAAAAAATAACGAGAGTAATAATAGTGTCTCTCTCACAAGGAGTGGGGAGGAGTGAATGAATTAATGTATGTAATATGCTTAGAACAGTGCCAGGCATGGAGTAAGCATTCTGAGTTAGATGTCATGGTTATGACAGGCTTTGGTATCCCAGCGACCTCCTCCCTTTGGTTATCTGCTCATCCCTCCTTTAGATAATGGGAGTTTGGTAAGGCCTCCTCTCTCTGAGCCACATCACACGTTGGGTGGACCTATCAGGACAAGCCAGTCATTTTCAAAGAACCAGGCTGCTCCGAGTTAGAGGGGGGCCGGATGCAGCTCTATGGTGCTTATACCAGAACCCTTTCCACAGCTTCCACTCTTGAAAGAACACCTGCTTCCCAGGGGCTTCCAGGGCACACATCAAAGCCAAGAGGCTGTGGGAAGAGAGAATGAGATGAGAAGGAAGAGCAGGATACTCAGATGAAAGCAAAGAGACAGAGAAGGAGAGGCGAGAAAGCCTAGGAGGGAGTAAGGGGAGGAGCCAGAAAGGCCACCTTAGGAACTAGACCATCTCAGAGGTGGGGAGGAGGGAAGAAATAAAGGTTCAGCAGCCCCTTGGAAACTGAAGTCACAGGCCCCGGGGCCTCCAGGGACGCCCTTTGCTGCCAAGTCAGCCCGCTTAGTTGCAGACAGTGTCTTCATGCAATCCCTGTGCATTACAATGCTGTCTCCGCCAACCATCCTGCCAGGAGGTCACAGATCCGGACATACACAAGTTGGTTCAGAATTTGAAGAAAAGTCTCCTGTTTGGCACATGAGTCTATGACTGTTGGGGCTCTTGTCAAAGGACGGCGTCCTTTCTTAACGCCCCGCAGCGGGATCTCTGCACAGAAGACCAACAACATGGGGTTGGGGTCCCCAGCATTTGCAGCCGAGGATGCTGGAGCCAGAGGCCCAGGGTAGGTCACTGCTGGAGTCAGGCGTCAACGTGGAGACAAGAGTACCTGGCCCTCCTACCCGCGTCTAGGGAAATGCTCACCATCTAGCAGCCAGGTACATGCGGGGCGAAGAAAGGGGTTATTCGTCATTCGTGCCCAGGGAGCTGCACGAATCCCTGGGCTCTCCCCACCCTGCCACCCCACCTCCCTGCTGCTGTCGGGACCCTGCCCATAAGGCAAGAACTGGGCACTTGGGACCTTGGCTCCCAAATGGGCACCAGTAGCCCCAAAACCTCCAGGAGAGGGAGGGCCCACCAGAGAGCCAGGCCCAGGCAGTTCCAAACCAATGCCCCGGCCCTCTGAGCGGTCCCGGCGAACAGCAGGTGTCACCCTTCTGCTTCCAAACCCCCACTGCCTCCAGGTGCATCTCGCTCTCCAAACTTGAGTGTTCTCAGCTGCGCGCCCCGCAGAGCGGCTGCGCCCGCGTGCGCTCGCCGCGCGCTCCCGCGCCCCGGGGTAGGGCGGGGGTGGAGGGCCGCAGGTGTCCGAGAAGCCCGCCGGGCCGGGAGGTGAGGGCCGCGGCGCCGCTGCCAAGTCCCTCCCCTTCCCCAGCAGCTTCTCCCGGCGCCCGGGGCGCGGAGGAGGTGCCGCCAGGGTTCCGGGCGAGGCGCGCGCACCATGGCCGCGGCCCCAGCTCCAGGCCGGGTCCCCGCGCGCCTGCACTACCGCGTGCAGCTGCGCTTCGTGACGGAGGAGCAGCTCTTCACGCCCGGGCCGCTCACGACCCCCAACCCGAAATCTCTGCGGCTGGAGGTGCACGCAGCAGGGGAGGAGGCAGACGCCACGGTGACTGACGGTGAAGTACTGGGCGCCACCCACCCGCCAGGCCCGCTCGCAGTAGCGGCCTGTGGGCGCGCGTACGGGGAGCCGCGGTGGGAAAGGACGCGCGAGGGCGGGCGGGGTGTGAGCCGGGCGCGTGTCCCCGGGCGCGGGCGCGCATCTGGGGCCTGCGCAGGTGTGCACCCCGATGGGTTCTGGGGTGAGGACCCCGGTCCCGAAAAGGCCCAGTGCATCCCGATGGGTCTGTATTGCTCTCCGAGAAGTTGGACGCCAGGGACAGACAGGCCCTGAGAATTAGGCTTGGCCTACGTTAGCGATGTCAGCAGTGAGTCCTGAGAAGAAAGGCCTGAGTTCTCGCTGGGAACCTCCTTTTTTTAAAAAAATTATTTATTTATTTTGATTTAAATTCTTTATTGTTGAAAGTGTTACGTATGTCTCCTGCCCCCCCCCCCCCCCATTTAACCTCTCCCCGCCGCTCCCACCCCCCAGCACATGCCCTCACCCCCTGCTATCTGTGAGTTGCTGGGAACCTCTTCGCGGGCAGAGCAGGGCAGGAACCGGTCCCCTGACTTCCCGTCCTGCTGAAGTTCAGCCTGCTGGGAGGATTGGGTGGGTGCGCACCTGTCTGAGCGGCTGTCACAGCCGGTGTGGCGAGTACTAGGCATTAATTTTTGGTTCCAAAAGTGACCTATATCGAACTCGTGCAAGTGCAGTCCCCTGGGTCCCTGCAGTTGTGGGTATGTCCAGGGAATGCTTCTAACTTTAGTGGAAATCTCAGACCTTCTTGAGAATTCAAGGAAATGTATGGAACCTGGCCCCCAGAAAATGCGCTTACATATGCACTAACTCTGGATATAATAAATGGGAGAGGCGCACACATCCTCCCCACAGCTTGTCACCCTTTTGTAGTAAGTGCAGAGCCGTCTCCCCCGCCCCCCCCCCCAACATAACATTTCAAGTCAAGTTCAGAGTGCTCTGCAATGCGGTGTGGTTCCAGTGGGGATTTCACATAACTCGCAAGTGCCATGGAAGGCTCCTCAGTGATAAGTAGAATACAAATTCACTGCTATCTCTCCAAGGCCTTAGAGCGGCCTCTGGCACGTAGTAGGCACTCAATAAATGCTTGTGAAAGGAAAGGAAGCCTGGAAATGGGTCTTCTAACTTTATGTTCCTTTGGGATGGGGTGGTTTGGGTATTTAAAAGAGAAGTATTAAATACCATTTGACTAATGTCTTGGGAAGCTGGAGGCTTGGCAAGAGATCAAAAGCCTTACTCAGCAACTCATTGATTTCTCTTTTAGATGCAAGAAGGAAAAGGAGTAGCTTTCAGTGTTTCTCCTGGGAATTCTGAAATGCAAGCTGCCAGAAAAGAGTTCAGTTTGCCTATTATGGTAATTTTATTTAATCTGTAGCCAGGCTCAGAGAGAAACAGAAGCAGATTTTGAGATTTACACATTGCTTGGTATCCTACGAATTTCTTTCCTACACGTGTGCGTTAAGAAATGTGCTAGGTTAAAGGTAACTAAGGATATAGACTCCACAGTGCGTTACCCAATGCCTGGTCTATGAGGATGTAATTATCTTACAGAGAGGAATAAGCTTTCCTTCAATGCAGTAAATCGAGTCTAGAGATGACCTCGGTGATATGTATTAAGCCAAACTAATGGAAATGGAAAGAAAAATTCAAGCTAAGGCAGGCAGTCATTGTCACCAGATTTTAACTAAATTTCTTGGGAAAGAGTTATACAAGGAAGCAGAGAACTCTCAAACAACTTGAGTCCTGAAATGTGCTCTGTGTATGATCAGAGCTATTAAAGCTTGCTCGTCTTCTATGGAGAATTTTTGGAGAGAGACTATTCTGGAGTTTGTTTTTAGTAGCACATTTTATCTTATGACCAAATGGACCCCTGTGGATGGTGGCCAGGCAAAGCCAGCTTAAAACAAATTCTAATAAACTATTAGCAGAAAGATTCTGGTATACACAAATATCACAGATTTAGGAGCAAAATTTTGAATGGGTAGGATATCTCCTGGGATGAAGATTGGCCCAAATTCTTTAATGGAATTAACGGTTTCTTAGCTCACATCTAGAATTAGTTGATAAACAAGTGTACTCTGGAGTAACACTGACTGGGTTCAAGTGCTGATGCTACTTTTCATTAGCTGTGCTGCATTTAGCAAATTACTTAAGCTTGGGTGTTTTTCATCAGTAAAATAAGGGTGATAATACATGTTAAGTTATTAAATAAAATAATGCACACACCATAGGTATAAATTAAGAGCCCAATAAGTGCTCAGTATTATTATTAATAATATATTTATGTTCTGTCCCCAAAAAACAGTTTCCTCCAGCTGTTCTGAGGGATAGTTAGGCTGTATTTCTGTGAAGATATTCCAAACAAGACTTAAGTTAAATCTTGGAAAAATTGAATAATCTTTCATATTCCCAATCTTAATAGCTTGTGTAAAGAATGGAACAAAAAGACAAGTCAGTTTATTCTCTTTTCAAGCCCTCCGATATTGACAGTTATTTTGTGAATGGAACACACCAGGTCATCCAGCAAGTAATGTACGCCCGCTTGTGAACTCTGGGAAGACATTCATTCATTCCTTCTCTTCTTAAATATTTCTTGAGTCCTTATCCTACCAGGAGCCTGCCTGAGAGCATGTTTAATTCATCCTCCTGTCCCCAGAACTTTCCATAATACCTTGTATACTCAAGGCATCGATAATTTTTCCTTGAGTGAATCAGTGATCTAAATCAAGAATTTTAAAATCTTGCTAAAATAAGACTTAAGATGCCGTGAGCACTGAGAGCGCAGAATCTCAGTTGCGCCCAAATGATCGAGACACTGACTTTATTTATTGGTGTTTTAAAATCCAGTCTATTCATTGGAAATTGGGGGTATAGTTTGGTCATTGGATCAGAAGATGACTGCCATGGGAAAGTTAGTTTGTTACAGTTTCCAAGAGGAGGGGACACAGCACACCGTGGGTGGGGGTGCAAGGAGAAGCGCCGGGCTTGGTCCAGAGGCAGAGGGAGACGTGGAACTGTGGGCGGGAGCCTTCCCTGTGGTTCTGTGGGAAGGAAGGGGTGCAGCAGGGTCAGCAGGTTTAGCATGGCTAGTTTGAGTGACGTCAGTGGGTTCTGGGGTGTAGAGGCTGTCCCTAGTTGTTTAGTGCCTGCCCAAGTGGAGAGAGGCCCTTGAGCATGAGAGACCAGTCAAGTTAGTGGTTGAGGGTGAGCCCTGGATTGGTTGGCGTGTGAAAAGTGTGCTTACAGGTGAGCTGTTTCTACCTCTAGGAATTGGCTAACCTGGGAGGGGCAGTCTTTCCAGGGGCAGCAAGGCCCCAAATGTCAAAGCATCGGAATACAGAAAATAAGGACATGGTTCATAGGAGGGAGAATCCTAATCCCAGGGGATTAGTAAGTATGCAGATGGGAGTGGATGTCTGCTAGGCTCGGAGGGGCTGTAGGTGGGAAGGGCCTGCAGATAAAGTCTTGAGTTCAGGTGATGGGAAAAGTATATAAAGTGTTTTCATAGCTCAAGTGTATGAAAGAACTGGAAAATGAAGGGGAAACAAAAAAGGTGGGAGTGGGCCTGCTTTCCACCTCCTTCTCCAAATGCTGGGGGCTGCGGGAGAAAGACAAGAGCCGAGACTATGTCGCACCAAGGCCAAGGGTAGAGTGATCTCCAGGAGAGACGATAGAACATTTTCTCTTTCTCAGTTTAGATTTGTCTTTCAATTAATCTGGAAGAGTTTGGAAAATATCTACATAAGCCACATAGACAGTCAAGTATAAAAATGCAGTGATTTTGTCTCTGAGATACTGTAAAAGGATTCTAGGGGTTTTGTTCCGTAGTAGTTGCTCATCTCATTAGAGGAGGAAAAAAAGGAACAGAGGAAAAGCCAGAGAAAAACATCCTTTGTATCACATAGAAGTTTTAATCTTCCTTCATTAAATTCTGCGAAAACAGAGTTAGTAAATTGAGGCCTATGGACAGACTCCTGAAGTCAGTCACCTACATACTATATCAATATTCATTACTTTTCATTCAACAAATAGTTATTGCACACATCTTCATGCTAATCACTGTGCAAGCAATAAATGAGCTGCATAAAAACCCATCTCTATGGAGCTAATATTTTAGTCAGGGAGGACAATAGCCAAAGACACAGCAAGATAATTTCAGATCAAGATAAATGTTTTGAATAAAATGAGCAGAATGGAAAAAAAGAGACATAGAGAGAGAGGGAAGCCAAGTTTAGATAGTGTGCTCGGTGAAGGTCTCTCTGGGGAAATAATATTTGATATGAGGCAGGAAGGATGAAAGGAGCCAGCTAAGCAAAGAGCTGGAGGAAAAGTGTTACAGGCAGAAGGAAAGACAGTGAAAAGGCTCTGAGGCTAGGGGTTGGTGTGTTTGAGATGGTCAGTGTAGCTGATACTTGTTAAGAGGGATGGGGAGTAATTCAAGTTGGAGTTAGCATTCCAGTTATTGGAGCATAACAAGCTACCTGTACACTTGGTGACTTAAAATAACTATTTTATAGTGTTCTTGACGCTGTGGGTTAGGAACAGGCAGTGCTTGGCCAGGTGATCTTTTGCTCCTTATGACATCAACTGGGGGTTCTCTTCGGCCCTCAGCTGGTGGCCAGATTGGTCTGGAAGAGCCAAGAAGGCTTCATTCACCTGACCTGGTATCTGGGCAGGTGTGATGGCTAATTTTTTTGTGTTAATTGGGTGGGCTGTGTGCCCAGATATTTATTCAAACATTGTCCTGGATGTTTCTGTGAGGGTGTTTTGGGTGAGATGGTTTAAATTGGTGACTTTGAGTAAAGCAGGTTACCCTCCAGAATGTGGGTGGGCCTCGTCTAATTAGTAGAAGGAGCTAATAGAACAAAGACTGATCTTCCCTGAGCAAATAAGGATTCTGCCGGCAGTGCTTTAACTGCAACACTGGCTCTTCCCTGGGCCTTCCCCCTGCCAGCCTACCCTGCAGATTTTGAACTTGCCAGTTTCCGTAATTGTTTGGGTTCATTCCTTGAAATAAATCACTTTCTGTCAATATGCAAACTTTAGGGTTTTGTGTCTTGGGAGAGCCTCAAATAATACAATGGCGATGACTGAAAGACTAGGACTCTCAGTGGGGAGCCCTCACACCAGGGGTCCTCAAACTACGGTCTGTGGGCCACATGCAAATACAAATACTGTATTTGTTCCCGCTTTGTTTTTTTACTTCAAAATAAGATATGTGCAGTGTGCATAGGAATTTGTTCATAGTTTTTTTTTTTTTAAACTATAGTCGGGCCCTCCAAAGGTCTGAGGGACAGTGAGCTGGCCCCCTGTTTAAAAAGTTTGAGGACCCCTGCCTCACACCATAGACTTCTCCCATGGAGACTCATGGTTCCAAGTGGGGGTTTTCTAGCAGATAAAGCCGGAGCTGCGTATGGGTATTGTTTGTGACCCATTCCTGGCAATTAATTGACATCACCTATGTCATGCTCTATTGGCCAGAGCAGTTACAGGCCTGCCCAGGTTCAGGGGAAGAGGATGTAAACTTCCCCACTTTGTGGGAGACTGTCAGAGAAATTGAGGACAGTGCTATAACAGTGTCATGTGGAAGGTGATTCTCATTCATTCACTCTCTCTTTCTCCCTCTTGCACTCTTGTTTTAGTGGGGAGGGGGACTGTAATAACAGCCCTCTTCGTCACCATCACTGAAAAAGCTGTCCAGGGAGCATGAGTTTTGATGTGCACCCCAATAAACTTCCGAATTCTTCCCTCATAATTTGAACCTGTCCCCACTCCCAAAAGGAAAAACACATGCAGGCCCACCACTTGGGCAGAACAGCCCGGAAAACACCTTCTCTGTAGGCAAGCACACCAGGAAGCAAGAGATGAGGTGGCCGGCCTGAACGGGTTCCTGTCCTTCTCCCCTGTGCATCAATCAAGAGAACCCTGGGTGGGGAAAGAGGCTAGAATTGTTACGGGGGCTCAGTATTTCTCAGTGCAGCATGAATAGCATATGTGCTGAGACCTTCTTCATTGTGAGAGACATTGCAGAATGGTTAGCACCGTGGTTCCTTCCCAGTAAATGCCAGCAACCCCCACGCTTGTGCCCCAGTTACTGTGACAGTGAACAACAGCCTTCATGCAAGCGAGCAAAACTCCTTTCACATGGACACAGGAGGGAGGACCAATGCACAGTCCCGTCCCCTGACCTCTCCCCTCCCCATAACCACAACCTTGGACACTCCCACACTTCTCCATCTAAACCAGCGGTTCTCAACCTGTGGGTCGCGACCCCTTTGGGGGTCGAATGACCCTTTCACAGGGGTTGCCTAAGACCATCGGAAAACACATATATAATTACATATTGTTTTTGTGATTCATCCCTATGCTTTAATTATGTTCCATTTGTAACAATGAAAATACATCCTGCATATCAGATATTTACATTACGGTTCATAGCAGTAGCAAAATTACAGTCATGAAGTAGCAACGAAAATAATTTTATGGTTGGGTCACAACATGAGGAACTGTATTAAAGGGTCGTGGCATTAGGAAGGTTGAGAACCACTGATCTAGAGTATCTGAAAGACACCACATAGATCTTTGGCACGGTGGCTTCCTCTCACAAACAGTAGACCACTGCTTGTATTCACAGTCACAACCCACCATTTCATCCCAGCAACTATTTAGATATTGTGGTTGCACGGAAGAGTTGTTAACGCATGTGAAATAGTCAGAATCCTGCCAAGTAACTCCTTCCTTTTATTGTTATTTTACCAAGAGCAACGTTTACATGATTTCATTATAGCTTTCCAAGAAATAAACTTAATGCCCCTACACTGAGACTTTCAGCTGGACCTGCCTTTGTGTTCCAGCATGATGGGCGCATCAATGGAGAGAAAGCATTTCCTTCCCCTGTCAGGCTGTAGTGGTACCTCGAATGGATGACAAATGGAAAACCGTCCAAGGCCCCTGTGTATCTGAGTCTAAAGACACCAGAAGTGAAACCAGATGAAAAGACTTGTTTTCATGGTCAAATAAAGACCCTCTAACATCCCTTTCTCCTCCCATTTTCAATAGTGGTACTAAGATGGAATCTGTATTCAGCTGACGAATAAATCAGTTCAAAGACAGGCAATCCGATGATTAATACTTTCAGTCAATGCCACTGAAAAGAGAAACAATGTGGATCTGGGGAGTAAATTGTAAAATTGTAGATAGCACCATAGAGCCTCATTTTAAGAATTAGCACTGAAATAATATATGATAAAAAAAAAGCATTAATACTGAAACCAAGAGGCTATTGAGCAAGAAAAGGACACATCACTGACAACATATTTGTGCTTTGTGTTGTGTTGTGACTGGCCCCTGGATATTTGAAATAATGAGGCTCAAAACCATGTGCCAGACCAGCACCGCCCTGATGGTGAAAATCCCTCTTCACTGCTTCCTGCCTCTCCCTGGGTCACAGACAGGAGCACCTTTCCGGGCCCCCCCCCCCCCCCCCCAAGGGTTTGAAGTGGATTAAGGAGTGAGTCCATTCTGTCATCAGGATCCCATCTTCCCAGGGTTTTCCTCCCTCAAAATCCCTATGCCTGGGCCTGGGGCTTTCCCCACCCCCCAGAATTCCTTTTCCTTCCAGCCTGAGGTTTCCACCTGAAGAGTTTCTGATAAAAGGTTTACCCAGCGCATTAGCATTTTAATAGACAAATCCATGCCTCAGAGCAATGACTTTAGATTCTTGAATAGGGTCTTTCTTTCAGGTCTGAGAGATCACTGGGTATCCCAGATCACTCTCTGATTATTATATTTATTTATCTATTTATTATTATTATTATTATTATTATTATTATAGCTAAACTACTCTCTTATTGTGGGTGCTAGACACATTATCTCTAGCCTCACAGTAACCTGGAGGGTAGAAATATCAGAAATTTCCAGGTTATTTTATGGGTTCATTTTGTCTCAGATATATTGTCCTCAAAACCTGTACTCCCCACTTTCCATGGCACCCACCTAGGGTTTAGTTGTCATCTTTAACCCAGAGTAAAGCTGGACTTCTAGCCACAGACCCAAAGTTGCATTTGTCTGTAGACTAAGAAGAAATTTTAAAAGTTATTTCCTTTTGGTTAATAAGTACATAACCAAGTTGGAATCACAGGCTACAAATCACAAGTGTATTTAATGAGACACCTTCCGAGGAAGGGGAGGCAGTTGACTCAAATGCTTTTGAGAATATGAATGAGAAGCTTTAAGCATATTTTCAAATTAGGAACCATAAAGGCGGAAAGAATAAAGAGCACTAGCCAGGTCAGCTGAGAGGACTGTTTGAGCTACACGTATTCTAAATATTGTCATCACGAAATTGGGTTCCTGGTCAGTCTCTTTGGTAAGATGGATAAAAAGGTCTCCAGGAACACTTCATCTTTAACTATAGAATGCTTATTGTAATCTTCTGGGAAATATAAGTCAACCTTGAGGCTCTATGAGAACTGAAAAACTGGTTTAACATATTTGTTTCCAGAAATTGTATTTATTTATGATGTGTTTATTTTAGAAAATTGCATTTGTTAGCATGTTTATTGTAGAAAATTGAATTTATTCACCTCATTGTGTTGTACACAGCAGCACTGAGATGAACAGCTTTCTCACTTTCTTCAGTAACTCTCCCCATACCAGTGACAGGAATTCATTTCATTTGTTGATTCATGCAATCCATATTCATTGCACACCGAGTAGGAGCCAGGCACTGTTCAAGACCCTGGGGAAATAGCAGTGTATTAGTTACCTGTTTAGTGGCTTAAAACAACACACACTGATGATCCCACCGCCTCTGTGGGCAGGAATCGGGGCATGACGTCAGCGGTCCTCTGCTCAGGGTGTCAGAGGCTCAGTCAGGGCTCTGGCCGGGGCTGGGAACAGGAGCCCCCGCAAAGCCCACGCGTGTGGGTGCTGGCTCTGCTCACCTCATCAGGGCTGCTCTCTGAACTGCATCAGGGCTGCAGTTCCTGGTTGCCGGTTCACCAGAGGTCACCTTCAGGTTCTTAGCAGATAGGCCTGCCCAGCTTGGCACCTCATTCCATCAAAACCAGCCAGAGAGAGTCTGTTAGCAAGATGAACGTCTCAATCTTACGTGGCCTAACCTTGGAAGTAACATCCATGACTTTGTTGTAGTTATTGATCTTCGGCCACTCCATCCTCCAGGGGAAAGGATTCCATAATGGCATGAAGTTGGAGACCGGGCTCCTTGAGGGCCATCTGAGAGTCTGCCTGCCACAAGGAATGAGCAAACCAAAGCCACCACTTCTACAGAGCACACGCGCTCTGGTGCCATGGGGGAAGCATCGGGGTTGCTGTCTGCGCTGCACTTCCGATAGGCCTATTGGACAAAAAACGTATTTGTGCTTCTGACACAAATTGTTAAACACCACGTGAAGTATGTTTTTTTTTTCCAAATGACTTATCAGATGTCGTCCTGTCCTGAAACTCGCAGGGAGCCAGCGGTTGCGCTGCAGAACTGAAGCATGTGTATACAACAGCAGAAGACAGCCCTTAGCAGAGCTGCACTGGTCACTGCAACAGAACATAAGCTCCAGCTGCTTTTGGTTCTAGATCCTGCGCTGCACTGTGGGTAGCTGGCCAGGGGAGGCCCCTGTTGATGAAGACAAATACCCTTGTGGTGCCGGCTGTTGGATTTTTAGGGAGCTCTCCTTAGTCCTGACTTCATTCCTTGTCCTCAGGGCTTAGTAGCTTGTCTCTGCAGGGAAGAGGTGTGTGGAAGGTAAATTTTGCCTTGTGTGTGTGTTCTCACGCTGAATACTTTTATTAAATCACTAGCAGGGGAGCCAGAGTGAGCTGCTGTTTCAAATACTAGAAATTAAAGTGACGTTTTATAGAGTGAAGCAAAGAAGTGTGTACAGGATGGGAAAGGAAAAAGAGAGAGAGAAAATGGACAGAAGGAGAGAGGAAGGGAGAAGGGAGGGAGGGAAGGAGGAAAGGGAAAGGACAGAAGAAAGGAAAGAAGGAAGGAGGAAGCAAAGAGGGGAAGAAGAAAGTAAGGGAAGAGGACCGGAAGCTGGACCCTTACTGTGGACTTGCTGCATCTTGCCAGATAAATAAGTGGTACACTCCATGGACATTGCTGTGATCTGTACTGGCCATGGTTTAGGGCTTTAAATCATTATCTAAAACATGTCTTACGAACCTTGAAATTTCCCCAGTCGTGCGTTTAGAATTTAATTTTTAAAAGACATGGATGGAGATAGACTGTGGACAGGCTTGAGAGAACACCCGCGCCTTGGATTTCAGGTATCAGAAACATCAAAGATGAATGAAAAGCCATAGCTCAGAAAGGGAAGAGGAAGTGGATCTGAGCTGTGTGCAGTGCTCTTAGCCTCACCAAGTCTGGCTGATAACACCGCAGGTTAATGTGAGGTACCCTGCAGGGACTTGGAAAAAATTGAGGCGCAATTTTCAGGACCTGCCCTAAGACATCGGAGGAAAGAGCAGAGCTGAGATGCACACCCACTCACTGGGGGGCTAGTGTCTGAAGCGCCGTAATGCTTCTCTGTGCTTGGGAAACGAAAGGCCTGTGTAATTGCTTCCCGTCTTTGCTTTGGATAAAGCCTATTTCCCCTTACAAGGAAACCCATTTCTGATTTCTTTTTTTTTTTCTTCCTCAGAGAAGGAGTTTTTTTTATCCTGTTTCCACAGATGTCAGGCCCTTCAGAATATGAATTGTATTTCCTTAGATTTTTTAGGAATATCAGATCAGAAGAGCAGAGAGCATGTCAACTGTAGGCAATGGATATTGATTTCCTAACCTATAGAATAATAAGAGCCTTAGAGGAGAGTGTGGTGCAGAGCGGTGGATGAATCTTCAGGCTTACCTAGCAGGTACTTGCTAGAGCCAGGGCGGGAGCCCAGCTCCCCGATGCCCAGTTCCGCGCTCCCTGCCACAGGCTCCTTAGGGTCACACTCTCATAGCCGCCTCATAGGATTTTTATCTCTTGACTCGCAGGAATAGTTGTGATTTTTCTTTTTCATATTCAAGAGGGCTTTGTCTGTCTGTTTCAGAAAGCATTTGATTCCCTGATGTTCTATTTAGAATGGCAATACACTTTCTTATGTTGAAGCATTTCATCAGTTCTGCTTTCTTTGCATTTCCCCATACTATGATGTGGCCCTTTACTTTCAGCTTTGTAAGGTCATGGCTTGTGTCTTGACCTTTTCTACATTTCTAGGAAGATGTACAGTAGGACCTGGTTCTAGTGGGTATAGTGATGCAGCTTCTGGGTCAGAAAGTGCAAGTTTTTCTAGGAAAATATGGACCTAGAACCCATATGAGCTTTACTCAGCCATTAATACAGTGAGAGAATTTTTCTGTCACCGTTTTAGAAAATTAATCAAGTTTCTCCTTGCTTTTATGAGTTAATTTTGTTCCACTTGGAGTAAACTTTCTAATCATAACGTGTGCCTGCACTTTAAAATAAAAAAAAAAAATAACATGACAAGAGAAGGGAGTCAGTGGAGCTAACTTGCAATGTCTACCTCAACAAAGCATCATTTAATGTAATCATCTCTAAGCTTTCACATACTTCCCCCACCCCACTTCTTTCTTAAATGTGTTGTCATGTTTTTAGTTAGTATAGTTCACATGGGGCCAAACATATTTGCAATCTTCAGCTAGCACCCACCTTTCAGAACAGCCCTGAAATTTCTAACAAACCTAGAAGTTTCCCTTAGAAAGCTAGGGAGGAAAGTTTTCTCAATGTAGCTTAGATCCCAATAAATAGGGACTTCATGCCATTTGCAGCAGAATGATTCCTACTCTTGATCATTTGATCTAAGAGGAACAGAGACTGTTGTCAGAGGTTGGTGGACCTAGAGTCTGCAGCTTATGAAAAGGTGCCTTCTTGCCCTTATACCTCTTAACATGTCCTCCTTGACTATCTCCTTGGAGACCTCTAGCTCTTAAATTTATAGAGTGAAATTTCTAAGCCAAAAAAAGCCAGTCAGAGAAAGACAATTATCACATGATCCAACTCATATGTGGAATCTACTGAACAGAATAAACTGATGAACAAAATAGATCCAGAGACCTAGAAGCATGGAACAGACTGTCAAATCTCAGAGGAAAGGTGCGGGTGGGTGGGAAGAGATCTACTAAAGAACGTGTATGCATATATGTATACATAACCCATGACACAGACAATAAGGTGGTGAAGGCCTGGGGTAGGTGGCTGGCGTGGGCTAGAAGAGGTCAATTGGGGGATAAAAGGGAACATATATAATACTTTTAACAAAGATTAAACAAAATAAAATTCATTGTTATGTTTTTAAAAGATACCAGTAATATATACAGAATAAGAGGCAAGAAACATGACACAGATAAACTGAGGCATGAGAGGCAGAGTAGTGAAGGCTTGAAAGAAGCACAAACCCCTGTCCATCCTACCTAATAAAGAGGAAATATGCTAATTGACCCTCACACCATCGCAAAGATGGCGGCACCCACACCCAATAAGGACGGATTATGCTAATTGACTGCCCAGCCCTCAAAGATGGCGGTGCCCACAGCCACAAGATGGCAGCGCCCAGCCTTAGCCCTGCCTGGGCTGCAAGCACGCCACAAGGTGGGCCTAGCCGCTGCATGCACCTGCCTCCGGAGTCCCCCAGTCCCCTCAGCCCCCCAGCTGCCCAGGGCCAGCCCGGGGCACAGGTAACCAGGGCTGGCCGAGGCTTGCGCTGCTGGCAGTGGGAGCAGCAGAGGTGTGATGGGTCGTCACCTTCCCCTCATCACTGAGTCACCTCCCGCCCCCGAGAGCTCCCAGACTGTGAGAGGGGCTCCCGGGCTGAGGGACCCCCACTCCAGTGCATGAATTTTCATGCACCAGGCCTCTAGTCTTCTTATAAGAGCCTTCAGTAAAAGTCTTTTATTGAAGACCACTGCACCATGTAACTGCTCCCCAACATTCTGCTTTCCCTTTTTGTCTCACATTTTTCACTTTTAGCTAGTTATCTAGCTAGTGTATGGTGGTGGGATCCATCTTTTTGGACAGACCTCCCAATATATGTAAGTCTTCTGTGATCCTGGCACTCAGTTTTCCTGTGTCATTTCAGGTAGAACAGTGTACACCCATGAGAACTAGTAAACGTGTTTTGACATAGGTATGACAAGGGTGGGAAACTAGGGTTCTCACAGCTGACAGTCATTAGAAATGTTGTGTGTGGTGACACAGCATTATTAAACATTTAATTTGCTGGACAGTTGATGTAATGGTGATAGTATAAATTGTACTCTCCCCAAATGTCCTTCCCACCCCAAACAAAAATAACAGTAAGAACTAAAACTCATGCTTTCAGCATAACAAGAAGACACATACTGTCTAAACTTCAAAATACCTGCAGCTACAAAAACAAACACAAAAATCGCGTTGAGTTTTCTCCATCCTCCTGGGTTACAAGGGCAGCCCCTGGAAAATCGCATAGAAGAGAGAAGGAAGAACTAGCAGCAGGCCTGATAGGATCTAAAATCATTACCATAAAGGGAAGGTTCACTATAAGAGTGAAAACAAAAAAAAGTGATCTAGTAGATTAGGAAACTGAAAACAGGGAAGAAATGTAAAATTTCAAACAGGTGTCAAGAGACAATTTTGGAAAGATAACACTTCAGGAGACAAGAAGTTTAAAATGGAGAGGCACCCTTTGAAACCACATGTAGAAGAGAAATTTTAAAGAGCACTTTGGTAATCCTACAAGGCAAGAGAAAAAAAGCAAATAGTCCCAACCCTAGAGCCCTGATTCCCAAAAGAAGGAACCATCCAGTAAATCAGCCACATTTCAATCCTCAGAGAGGAGTGGATTTTTGAACTGGGTATCTCTCAAACTGCTCCCAACCCTAGTCCCATACACAGACGTACAGAGGCACAAACAGTTTTCATTTATAAATAACTACCATAAAAATATAGCAGGAAATGAGAACCAAATTAATTCAGCTGATGAACATTCCACTCAATAACTGGAAAGGAATGAAATATTCTCAAGTAAGTATTTGGGGATTTGAAAAGCAAACCACTTTGAAATGGAAATTTAAAACCAAGAACATGAAATGGACATATAATGAAAAAGACTAAAACGAGGATGGATTACATTCAGGAAAAACAGAGAAGAAATAGTCTAAATTATATAGGAAATGAAGAGTAATTTAAGAATTCCCTAAGGAATAAAATATTCAAACAAAAGTTAAGAGCATTGAAGAAAAACAGGAGAACATCAAGAGAATAACAAGTGAGATTAAAAGTTAAATTAAAAGAATAAAAAAGTGTTTTAAATGAAATGCATGTAAAGATGATCCAATTAGATATAATTGGAGTCCCTGAAAGAACATACAAAAATACAAAACAATGGAACAGAATTAATATTTAAAATCATGATTTTAAAAAACCTTCATTGAAATAGAAGGTTAAACAGACCAATTTCCATCAAAGAAATAGAGAAGGAATCACCAAACCTGGATGGTTCACTGGAGAATTCTATTAAAAATTCAAAGACCACATAGAGCCAGTGTTCTATAACTTACCTAAAGTGTCAAAACTCTTTTAAGGAAGTAAGCTAATGGCAGACTAATTAGAAAGTTATTACTGATATCACTTATGGATATTGATGCAGAGGTACTTAATAAAACATTAGTAATCTACATCAAACTTCTCAATAAAACCTGATAAACCATGATTAAGCAATTTATTTTCAGGAGTGCAAGCTTGGTTCCCTACTTGGAAATCCAGGAAAATGATATACTATATTAACAGATCTAGAGAGAACAAAGATCATATGACTATCTCCAAAGGTGCTAAAAAAGACTTTGGACAAAATTCAACTTAATAAAAAATGTATTCCATTCTTAATGCAAGCATCCTACTTAATGGATGGAAAATACTAGAAGCACTTCCACTAAGATTAAGAACAAAGAAAGCATGCCTTATGTCTCCATTACTATTCAACCTTGTCCTGGAAGTAATAGCCAGGACAATTAGAGGGATGAGAATTGGAAAGAGAAAGCAATTTCTATTTGCAGATAATATGATCCTGTACCTGGAAAACCCTAGGGAAACAATGGTAAAAGTTTCTCCAATAATAAAAGAATTCAGTAAAGCAGCAGAATATAAAACTAACATAAGGAAATGGAAATTACTAGTGATTAGATACAGAAACAATAACCAGTTTGTGAATATAATGGGAGAGAAACCTCATTTAAATAGCAACAAAGGAGATTAAGTACTTAAAGTTAATTCAACATTAAATTTGTAAAAACTAAACAAGGCAATCTTTAAAACACCCCCGAAAGACACAGAAGCATGTGAATAAATTAAAGACTGCCCCCTCTGTTCTTGGAAAGGATGACTCACATCATAAAGATGTCACTTTCCCTAAATTAATTTAAAAGTTTAACACTATCCCAATAAAATAACAAACTTTTTGTTTAAGTGAAATTGGATGACTTAATATGAGAGTTTATATGGGAACAGTACATAGCTAGGAGAACATTAAAAAAGAAGAGTTATGCAGGAAAAGTACCCCTACCATATATTAAAAAATACCACAAAGAGAGAACTCCCCTGCTTGGATTTCTTTCTTCCTCAGAGAATAAGAAATTTGTCTTTCTCTTCATATAATTAAAACAGGAAGAGAAAGACAGATCAGTGGAATAGAATAAAAGCTTAGCAGTAGACCCAAGACTACCTGGAACTATAATATAAAGATGTCATCTCAAACCTTCAGACCAAAGATAGATTTTTAATAAGTGATTCTGGGACAACTGGTTAGCCATTTGGAAAAAGATAAAATTAGATCATACACATCACACACAAGGATAAGCTCCAGATGGATCTGAACCTAAATATAAAAAATAAAATCGTATAAGTACCAGAAGAAAGCATACATTCTTCTTCTTTTACCTGCATGAGGAAAAATGTGATTGGTCTCAAAATACTGATGCAATTAAAGAAAGTATTAATAAAATTTAATGTAGAAAAACACAAAATGTTTGCAGTTCAATGCATAACTGACAGAGAAAATTTTGCAATATATATCACAAAGTTAATATCCTTAATATATAAGGCAATCTTAAAAATAAGGGGGAAATTCAGTAATAATGTGCAAAAGATATTAACAGATAATTCATAGAAAAAGTGAAAAATGGTCTTTCAGTGGTAGCTGAATGGATGTGATAACAAGATCCATATATATGCTATGTACAACAGACCCACTTCGGAACAAAAGGCACATACAAACTGAAAATAAAGAGATGGAAAAAGATATTTTATACAAATGGAAATGAAAAAGGCTCGGGGTAGCAATATTTATATCAGACAAAATAGACTTTAAAACAAAAGTTATAATAAGAGACAAAGAAGGAGAGTACATAATGACAAAGGGATCAATCCAACAAGTGGATATAATCCTTGTAAACATTTATGCAACCAACATAGGAGCACATCCTATATAATAAAAGGCTAATATACAATCAACCAAACAGTGGATCGACCAGTTGCTATGACATGCACTGACCACCAGGGGGCAGACGCTCAATGCAGGAGCTTCCCCCTGGTGGTCAGTGCGCTCCCATAGAGGGTGCACTGCTCAGCCAGAAGCTGGGCTCTTGGCTGGCGAGTGCAGCAGTGGTGGTGGGAGGGCCTTCGCGGCAGCGCTAAGGATGTCCAACTGACTGACTGCTTAGGCCCACTCCCCATGGGCCTAAGCCATCAGTTGGACATCCCCCAAGGGCTCCAGGACTGCAAAAGGGTGCAGGCTGGGCTGAGGGACCCCTCCCCTGCCCCCGAATGCATGAATTTCATGCACTGGACCTCTAGTAAATATATAAAACAAATATTGATGGATATAAAGGGAGAAAACAACAGTAATGCAATCATATGAAGGGAGCTTAACATCGTTAACATCAATGGATAGATCTTTCAGACAGAAAATCAACAAGGAAACAGCAGCCTTAAATGACACGTTAGACCAAATGAATTGATATTTATAAAGCATTTCATTCCAAAGCAGCAAATATACATTATTTTCTAGTGCATATGGAACATTTTCCAGGGTAGACCACATGTTAAGCCACAAAACAAGTTTCAGTAAATTTAAGGAGATTGAAATCATATCCAGCATCTTCTCTGACTACAATGATATGAAAGCAGAAATCAATTACAAGAAAAATATCTATAAAATACACAGACACATAAATCTAAATAATGTTACTAAGTAATAAATGGGTTAACCATAAGATCAAAAGATATACCAAGACATCAAAAGCTACTTGAGGAAATCAAAAGATATACTGAGACAAATGAAAATAAAACCATAACAAACCCAAATCTGTGGGACACAAGCAAAAGCAGTCCTAAAAAGGAAATTCATAACAATATAGCCAACCTCAAAAACAAGAAAAAAATCTCAAACAATCTAACCTTAAACCTAAAGAAGAAGAAGAAAAAAAAAGACTAGGAAAAGAACAATAAAGCCCACAGTGAGTAGAAGAAGAAAATAGTAAAGATCAGAGCATAAATAAACAAGATAGAGTTTAAAAAAATGCAAAATGATCAATGAATCCAAAAACTGGTTCTAAAAAAAAAGCAAGCTTAAATAACCTTTAACTAGACTCATCAAGAAAAAAAGAGAGAGAACCCAAATAAATAAAATTAGAAATAAAAGAGGAGTATTAACAACTGACACCACAGAAATAGAAAGGATTATAAGAAAATACTTTGAATGATTATATGGCAACAAATTAGACAATCTGGACGAAATGGATGAATTCTTAGAAATATACAGTTTTCCAAACAGAATCAAGAAGAAACAGAAAATCTGAACAGACTAATTATAAATAGTGAATCAAAGTAGTAATAAAAACTCCCAGTAAAGCAAAAATCCTGGATGAGATGGCCTCACAGGTGAATGTTACCAAACATTCAAAGAAGAACTAACACCTGTCTTTCTCAAGCATTCAAAAAAATTCAAGAGTAGGGAAGATGCTTAAGATTCCACCAAAAAAACTACTAGAACTGATAAATGAATTCAGCAGAGTTGCAGGATACAAAATAAATATTCAGAAATCACTTTCATTTTTATAAACCAATAATTAACTATCAAAAAGAGAAGAAGATAATCCCATTTATAGTTTCATAAAAAAAAAATAACATACCCAACAATAGCTTTAACAAAGGAGGTAAAAGACCTATACTTGGAAAATGATAAGACACTGAAGAAAGAAATTGAAAAAGATACAGATAAATAGGAGCATATCCATAAGTGGATAGGAATTATCAACATCACTAAAATGTCCATACTGCCCAAAGCAATATATAGATTCATATGCACTTGAAGAGAATGTATGTTCTGTTGCTTTGGAATAATATGCTCTGAAGATATCAATTATATAATCTGATCTAGTGCTGTTTGGAAGATCTATCCATTGATGGGGTGTGTGATTGTATTGCTGTTGATCTCTCCATTTACATCTATCAGGATTTGCTTTACATATTTCGGTGCTCCTATGTTGGGTGTATAAGTGTTTATAAGGGTCATATTTTCCTGTTGGAGTGCTCCCATTATCACTACAAAATGATAATTATTTCGTGACCTTCTTTGTCTCTTAGTATAGCCTTTCTTTTACAGTCTATTTTGTCAGCTATAAGTATTGCTACCCCAGCTTTTAAAAAAATTTTTTTACACAAAATATCTCTTTTATTCCTTTACTTTTAGTCTGTGTGTATCTTTTATTCTGAGGTGTGTCTCTGGTAGACAGCATATGCATGGAACTTATATTCTTATCCATTCAGCTACCCAATGTATTTTGATTGGAGCATTTAAGCCACTTACACTTAAAGTAATTATTTATAGGTATGTATTTATTGCCATTTTATTCTTTTAACTATGTTCCTCTCTTTTATTATCCCTCCTCCTCCTCCTCCTCTTTCTCCTTCTTAAAGAAGACCTTTTAGCATTTCATATAATACTGGTCTTCTGGTCACGAACTCCTTTAGCTTTCTGCTGTCTGGGAAGCCCTTTATTTCTTCTTTAATTTTAAATGATAGCCTTGCTGGATAAAGTAGTCTTGGTTGTAGGTCCTTGCTTTTGAATACTTCAAGCCAATCTCTTCTCATCTGCAAAGTCTCTGTGGAGAAATCAGCTGACAGTCATATGAGAGCTCCCTTTTAGGTAACTGTCGTTCTCTTGCTGCTTTAAGATTCTTTGTCTTTAACTTTTACCATTTTAATTATGATGTACCTTGGTGTGGGCATCCTTGGGTTCATCTTGTTTGGAACTCTTCTTTGTGCTTCCTGGACTTCTGTCTTAGGGAAGTTTTAACTCATTTCTTCAAATATGTTCTTGAACTCTTGCTCTCTCTTTTCTCCTTCGGTTATGTAGACATTGTTATGTTTTGTGTTGTTCTAGAGGTCCCTTAAACTATCCTCATTAAAAAAAATTTTTTGCCCTGACCGGTTTGGCTCAGCGGATAGAGCGTCGGCCTGAGGACTCAAGGGTCCCAGGTTCGATTCCAGTCAAGGGCATGTGCCTTGGTTGCGGGCACATCCCCAGTGGGGGGCGTGCAGGAGGCAGCTGATCGGTGTTTCTCTCTCGTCGACATTTCTAACTCTCTATCCCTCTCACCTCCTCTCTGTAAAAAATCAAAAAAATATATTTAAAAAATAAAATAAATTTTTTTTTCTGCTTTGGTTGGTTGTGTTCTGCTACCTTGTCTTGTAAATCACTGATTCAGTCCTCTGCTTCATCTAATCTATTGTTTATTCCTTCCAGTATATTCTTCATTTTAGATATTGTATTCTTCATTTATGATTGATTACTTTTTATTGATTTCAGAGAGGAAGGGAGATGGAAAGAGAGATATAAACATCAATGATGAGACCACGACCCTCTGGTTCACAGGTCGATGCTCAACCACTGAACCACACCCGACCGGGCTATGATTGGCTCTTTATTACGGTTTTATGTCCTTTTTCATGCTGTTGTAGTTCTCAGAAAGTTCCTTGAGCATCTTTATCACCCTGTTTTGAACTTTGTGCCTGGTAAATTGTTTGTGTCTGTTTTATTTAGCTCTTTTTCTGGAGATTTCTCCTGTTGTTTAATTTGAGGCATGTTTGTTTGTCTCCACATGTTGGTTGTCCCTTGGTGTTTGTTTCTATGAATTAAGTAAATCTGCTGTGTCTCCCAGTCTTTGTAGGGTGGGCTATGTTGTACATGGGATCGGTGGCACAGTCTCCTTGATCACCCAAGCGGGGTGCTTCAGGAATGTCACTTGTGCGAGTTATGTGAGCCCTTCTGTTGTATTTGAGTCCTGATTGCTGTTGGCCTGTTTGTGTGTGGGGGCAACCCTCAGGGTGGCTTACTCCGAGGATCAACCATGACCATAGTGTACAACCTGTTGTGCAAGTCCTGACAACACAGAAGGGACGTCAACTCGGCAGGCCTAGTGCCTTCCAAGATCTCCCTTTGCATAGGCAGCTCATGAAGCTAATCGCATCCTGCTCTGATGTTGTTTGAAGCTGACCACTGTGTCCTGGGGCCTCTTGGGAGAGACTCTGGTATAGGTCAGTGTCAGATGCTGCCTGTGACTGGCCACGGGCCACCTGTTTTAAGCTGCCACCGTTTGTGGCTGCCTCTGCTGGGCCTGGGTGTGCATGGCCAAGGTCATGCATGAGAACTACAACAGCATGAAAAAGGACCTATGGACCCAGGCCAGCTTCCCCAGCACTGAGTCCTGTGGCAGCTCAACAAAAGGCCCCAAACGCCCAGAGACCCTCCTCCGCCTGCCTCTACCAGTAGAGCGGAGCAGTACCTACATCCACACGCTGCCTGTCACCTCGGTCCCTGAAAGAGCTCTGACGATAACCAGGTTCCACCAGGAGGGTTCGCATTGAGTCACCAGGTAGGGGTGAGGTTCAGTCTCGGTGCCAGTGCTGGGTCTGGGCAAATTCAGCAAATTTCTCAGGGTATACCGAGTCTAGCTGCCACCCATTGGGTGTCTGCACCTTTGTGGTGAGGCCAGGTCTCAGGAAGTTGTCAGGGTTTTTATCAGGTTTTAAGGAGAATTTATCAGGCTTAAGCAGGCCAAGATTTTGCTGTATGAAGGTAAGGCTCTGCACCGGTCATTCATGCAAAGCAAAAATGACACCAGGCTAGAGCCACACAACTCAGTTTTTCTCAGATTCTGCCAGGAGCCTGGGCTCAGTAGGGAGTCAGAATGGTGGGGTTAATGGGTATCCCATGAGGTGGAGCGCCAGTCATGCTTGGTGGCCGCTGCTTCACAGCCACACAACTCAGTCACTGACACCCCTGAGTCTGCCTGTGCCTGTGTACTCCTGAGCAGGCAGCTGACTCCTCAGTAAGGTGTGAGCTGTGCAGGTTGGGACAACAGGTGGGGCTATTGCATTCACCCAGACTGATACCATAAGGAGGGGAGAGTTCCACCCAGGAAAGATGGTGTTTACAGTGTGGGAGAGGGACTTAGCACAGAGGTTCTGGCAACTGTCCCTTCAGCTCTCTTCTCAGAGCTGCAAGCCCCAGACTCTCCTCATGCACCTCTAGTCTGTTCTGCCCTCCCTCCACAGGAGCCCATGTTGAGTGTCTGTGAACAAGATTTTGTGTGTTAACCCTTTAAGCATGTGCCTGTGTCTCTAGCAGATTTATGTCTCTCCCTGGAAGACAGACTCCCAACTGATTTTCATGCCAGATGTTATATGGGTGCCTCTTATGGGCTCTGATGCTCTGGGTTGGGGGTCCTAGCATGGGTTTGAGACTTTATGCCCCTAAGGGGGAACCTATACAGCTGACATGTCACTTCTAGGATAATAGCCACCAACTGTGGGAGAGGGGCCAGCCCTTTTCACATCCCCACCCATCCTACCAGTCTTGCTGTAGCTTCTTTTATAAATCTTTGATCTTCTGTAAATCCTTGATCTTCTGTAAATCCTTCATCTTATGACTTCTGATCAGGGAGTCTCCAGTTGCTTATTTTGGTTGATTGATCTATGTTTTAGTTATAATTCCAGTTTGGTCCCAAGAGGAGGTGAATATAGTTTCCACCTACTCCCCTGTCAATAGAAACATCAATGTGTGGCCTACCCTAGAAAATGTTCTATATGCACTGAAGAGAATGTATATTCTGTTGTTTTGGAGTAAAATGCTCTGAAGATGTCAATTATATACATCTGATCTAGTGTGTCGTTTAAAGCTGCTGAGAGATATACATCTGATCTAGTGTGCCACTTAAGGCTTCTGACCCGGTGTGACGAACACGGGCATAATGCTCCAGGATGGAGTTTTTCCCTTGATCTTGGATCCTGCTTGGGTGTTTTCTGTTATCTTGTCCTCTAAATTGGTGATTTGATCTTCTGCTTCATCTAACCTGCTATTGATTTCTTCTAGTGTGTTCTTCATTTCCACTATTGTATTCTTCATTCCTGACTGGTTCTTTTTTAATGGTTTATTTGTTGTTGTTTTCTATGCTTCCTGTCTCTTTAAGTTCTCACTGAATTTATACATTTATCCCCTAAATTCCCTGAGCACAGTTATAACCATTGTTTTGAACTCTGTATCTGGTAGATTGCTTTCCTCCATTTCATGTAGTTCTTTTTCCTGGGGATTTCTCCTGTTCTTTCATTTGGGGCCTGCTTCTTTGTCTCTTCATTTGGCTGCCTCTCTGTATTTGTTTTTGCGTATTAGGCAGATCTGCTATCTCTCCCTATTTTTGTAGGATGGCATTATATGGTAAGTGCTTTGTGGGGCTCACTAATACATTCTCCCTGGTCACCTGAGCCAGCTGCTTCAGGAATGTCTCTAATCCTAACCCAAGCAGCATTACCACCAGCCTAGACAAGGGCATTTTCCCACTCCCCAAACATTCAGTGAGATGATAGCCTGGAAATACTCAGAAATGAGGATTCCCACTTATACCAGGCCCACAAGTTTTTAAGTCTCCCAGCTAAAGGAATAGGGACTTTATCCAAATATTTCACAGTGAGAATAGTCATAAAAATAAATATGAACAGCCATGTTATTTTTATGAGTTAAGAAACTTTCCAAACACTGTACAACCAAATTTCTATAAATAATTAAGAGTTGGTTTTCCTCTATCTTAAATTCAGTTATCATATAAAAGTTTCCTATTGGTAATAGGAGAGAATTGGTGGGATTTTTAGAAATGAAAGGTCATATTAAGAAGCAAGAAAAAAAATCCTTCCAACAGTGTACAGAAGTTCAACCCCAGCCAGGTGAATATCATTCTCCCACAAGTATGCATGGGGAAATATTCTATTTAACTATATTCAATTACTTTTCAAATATATGCTCTGAATAGTTTCAATGTTACACTTGTCTTTGGAGTAGCCAATATCTGCTTTCTTATGGCTAAAAGAACTTTCATTTGAACCAGAAACTAAACAAAAATTAAACTGTTAAAAATTTGACTTAACACAGCCTTTCTATTTTGGTTAAGTAAAAAAAATAATTTCTTACTTAAGGGATGTGTTCTTTTATATTCCACAAAATATTTTGAAACATATTTTTATAAAGAGGCTTTTATTTAGCAATCAAATAAATGAATAAATTATATTTGAACTCTGGCTTGAAACCTCACTAAATCTAGACAGAAAGACTAAGAAAGAATTTGAAAAATATTTTACATGAACTTCCAGAGTATCAGGAGAATTGTCAAATTAGAGACTTTTCTTCTGGTAAGTCAGTATTTTCTTTTAGCGCATCAACTTCTATTTCATTATCTTCTTTCAGTTCATGTGAGAGGAACCCCAGGTCTTTGTCTGTCAGTACACAGAGACCCTGCACCCACTTTAGCAGCTGCTCAGCTTCCCTCCTCCATGTGACCAGGATTGGTGGACCCATCCCCCTCCAACTCCCTGCAATGTCATCATTGCCTGATGGGCAGTCTCAAACACTCATCTTTGAAGATTTCTGCAAGAATTTCTTTGAGGGAACCCCTTAGGGTGAGCACTGCTAGGTGAAGGTGTGCGCCTGTAAAACTGTGACACGTCCTGCACACTGTTCTCCCACAGGAGGGGCCTCCCTGTACCCCTAGGGGATCTGCTGGAGCCTCTGTTGCCTCACCTTGTCCCCAGGGCTAGTCCTCACTAGACAAGGAGCCCGCCAGTCTGAGGGTGACAGGGCTCTCTCCCCAGTGTTGACAGTGTCTCCCCTCTGGGGAGGTGGGGCATCTCTGACATGTGCTGGTGTGTGCGCTGTTCTAGACAGACAGTGGTGATGCTTGCCCAGCATCGTGAATGAACTTCATGCTCAGGAATGGCACCATTTAAAATACAAACAATGACTTTATTACTTAACATGGATTATACAATGGAAAAATGAAGGCTAAAAACAGAAAAAAGATAATAATACAAACAAACAAAACCCCAAATAATAAGAATAAAAAAATAAAAAAATGAACCACGCCATGGAGAACATAAAAACAAAATAAAAAAAGAAAAGAAAAGGAAAAGATCAAGGAGTGGGGGTATAACAAGTTTTTCCCTTGGGACAGGGCGAGCACATTTAAGAAGCAGCCCTTGAGCTGGGCCCTCCACAGGCAGCTCCTCCTCTGAGGCAGGACCCAGCGTGGGTCCCAGGGAGGGGTCTTCATCCAGCAATGGGGCCTCAGTTTGGTCTGGGGCCGGCCCTGGCTCTTCAGCTGCAGCCGGAGAGGCTGCTGGAGGTGGTGAAAGCTCTGGAGATGGACATGCCTCCAGCTCTTCATCCTGCTCCTCAGGATGGACTTTGGGTGTGACAGGAGCCGCCGCCTCTGCCTCCTGGGCTGCTGCTGGAGTTGAAGGAGGAGGAAAGATCACCCAGGTGCCTGCATGTCCATCTGTCCCCCAAAGACAGAACACTGGGCACAGCCCCGGACCCGCCACAGGACGTCCTCCATGCCCAAAGTCCAACAGATGGGTGGTCAGAGGCCAGTCTTTGCTCCTGGCCAGGCTCTGGAGTGCTCCCTGTGTGTCTGGCAACAATTTCTCCCCATAAACTCACATGGGCTGCCCCCACCCTTCCCTCTCCCACACCTCCCCACCTTCTCACCGGTGGGCTCTGCCTCCGTGGGCTCCAGGTCTTCAGGACTGGTGTTATTAACATAGAAATAGCACTCCACATCAGAGTTGAAAGTTACCCTCCGGGTGCTGGGACTGAGCGGCTTCGAGGCTGGAGGCTTGTAGAGCCTGGGCGGCTTCGGTGGAGGCGTCCTCCTCCATCCACCCACGGGCCCTGGCTCCCCAGACTCCCAGGTGGCCACGCTCACTTCAGGGTTTCCCTGGCCCTTAGTGTGGCTCCCCGGCCCCTCAATGCTGGACATGGGGCAGGGGACTTCCTCCACCAGCTGCTGTTCCAACTTGATCTGGGTTGCGCTCTGCAATGACAGCGACCGGCAGCAGGTCAGGAGGCCTCAAGCCTGGCCCTAGTCGCTGCTGCTTCTGCCCCTGGACCTTCTGCTCCCGGATCAGGCCCAGCCCTGTGTCTGCACAGACCTCCACCCAGGGGCAGTGAGAGTCACCTCTAGGGCTCGGGATAGACTCAGGCAGTAGGTAGCCTTCATCTGGGGTTTGAACTTGACTGGTCCTGACCCCCCCAATCCAACCTGTTCCTATTCTGGGCAGGACCTCCCCATGTGAACACCCCTTCACCCCCCAACACACACATGCACACATACACACACACACACACACGAGGAGGGGACATTGGGCTGCTCAGGTGGGATCAGAGTGGTGGCCTGGCACAAACAAGACCTCCCTGTGATACCTCCAGGTCCTGGCGTGAAAAGGGCCACAGGCGTCGTCTGGGCTGAGCCCGAATCCAGCTACGGGCACGTCTAAACACACTCTCATCGCTGCCTCTCTTGAGGCCTCGGCGTCGGCGCACTGGGAGACAACACGAAAACATGGTGTCCTCTCCAACGTCTCTGTCCGAGTGAGCCGGGAAGGGGCAGTTATAGAATGGGGCTGCCTGGTTACCAGGTTCTGTTGGGCTCCATCGTCAGGAAGTGAGGTCACCCCTGGGTCCCCCACCCTGAGCATCTCCTCAGACATGAGCCGTGACCTCACTTGGAGAGGACACCATGTTTTCGTGTTGTCTCCCAGTGCGCCGACGCCGAGGCCTCAAGAGAGGCAGTGATGAGAGTGTGTTTAGACGTGCCCGTAGCAGGATTCGGGCTCAGCCCAGACGACGCCTGTGGCCCTTTTCACGCCGGGACCTGGAGGTATCACAGGGAGGTCTTGTTTGTGCCAGGCCACCACTCTGATCCCACCTGAGCAGCCCAATGTCCCCTCCTCGTGTGTGTGTGTGTGTATGTGTGCATGTGTGTGTTGGGGGGTGAAGGGGTGTTCACATGGGGAGGTCCTGCCCAGAATAGGAACAGGTTGGATTGGGGGGGTCAGGACCAGTCAAGTTCAAACCCCAGATGAAGGCTACCTACTGCCTGAGTCTATCCCGAGCCCTGGAGGTGACTCTCACTGTCCCTGGGTGGAGGTCTGTGCAGACACAGGGCTGGGCCTGATCCGGGAGCAGAAGGTCCAGGGGCAGAAGCAGCAGCGACTAGGGCCAGGCTTGAGGCCTCCTGACCTGCTGCCGGTCACTGTCATTGCAGAGCGCAACCCAGATCAAGTTGGAACAGCAGCTGGTGGAGGAAGTCCCCTGCCCCATGTCCAGCATTGAGGGGCCGGGGAGCCACACTAAGGGCCAGGGAAACCCTGAAGTGAGCGTGGCCACCTGGGAGTCTGGGGAGCCAGGGCCCGTGGGTGGATGGAGGAGGACTCCTCCACCGAAGCCGCCCAGGCTCTGCAAGCCTCCAGCCTCGAAGCCGCTCAGTCCCAGCACCCGGAGGGTAACTTTCAACTCTGATGTGGAGTGCTATTTCTATGTTAATAACACCAGTCCAGAAGACCTGGAGCTCATAGAGGCAGAGCCCACAGGTGAGAAGGTGGGGAGGTATGGGAGAGGGAAGGGTGGGGGCAGCCCATGTGAGTTTATGGGGAGAAATTGTTGCCAGACACACAGGGAGCACTCCAGAGCCTGGCCAGGAGCAAAGACTGGCCTCTGACCACCCATCTGTTGGACTTTGGGCATGGAGGACGTCCTGTGGCGGGTCCGGGGCTGTGCCCAGTGTTCTGTCTTTGGGGGACAGATGGACATGCAGGCACCTGGGTGATCTTTCCTCCTCCTTCAACTCCAGCAGCAGCCCAGGAGGCAGAGGCGGCGGCTCCTGTCACACCCAAAGTCCATCCTGAGGAGCAGGATGAAGAGCTGGAGGCATGTCCATCTCCAGAGCTTTCACCACCTCCAGCAGCCTCTCCGGCTGCAGCTGAAGAGCCAGGGCCGGCCCCAGACCAAACTGAGGCCCCATTGCTGGATGAAGACCCCTCCCTGGGACCCACGCTGGGTCCTGCCTCAGAGGAGGAGCTGCCTGTGGAGGGCCCAGCTCAAGGGCTGCTTCTTAAATGTGCTCGCCCTGTCCCAAGGGAAAAACTTGTTATACCCCCACTCCTTGATCTTTTCCTTTTCTTTTCTTTTTTTATTTTGTTTTTATGTTCTCCATGGCGTGGTTCATTTTTTTATTTTTTTATTCTTATTATTTGGGGTTTTGTTTGTTTGTATTATTATCTTTTTTCTGTTTTTAGCCTTCATTTTTCCATTGTATAATCCATGTTAAGTAATAAAGTCATTGTTTGTATTTAAATGGTGCCATTCCTGAGCATGAAGGACACTCATGGTGCTGTTTAAGCACCACCACCGTCTAGTTGCAAGATGTTCCATCCCCCAAAAGGAAACCCTGCACCAGCAGTACTCACTCCCCAGGCCTCCGCCCCTGGCTACCCCTCGTCTGTCTCTGCCCATTTTCCTCTTCCAGATGTTTCCTAGAAATGGAATCTTGCAATAGGTGCCATTTTGTGTTTGTTGAAATATTTTTGGTTTGTTTTTTTTTATCTGAAATACCATTTTTTTTATTTGAAAGGAAAATCCCAGGTAGTGATAAAAAAAAAAGAAGCCCTTTAAGTAAGTGTGTGCATGATCTATGATTTCCTTTTAGAGACCTCTATGCTAAATGTGAACCCAGGGCCAGAAGCCAGTCAGGCAATGGCTGGTTCTTCCTGTGCTCAAAACAAAAAAGGAGAAAAATGCAGAAATCTGGAAAGAAACCACAAGCTGGAAAGCATTCCTCACAACCCAAGAACCTAAGAGAGAGGTTTAATATCCTTGTGGTGGAGAAAACTCTCAAAAGTGGGTGTTTTCTAAAGGGACAAAGAGCAAACACAAGAACTTCCAGAGAGAGGCAGTGCACATGCTAGGATATGTCAGAACTGCCTGACTGTCCCGATGGGAGACATGCGCTGTCAACGCTGGGGAGAGCGCACTGTCACCATCAGACTGGCAGGCTTCTGCTCTTGTGGGGACCAGGCCTGTCCTCTGGGAGAACAGTGAGCAGGACCTGTCAGAGTCCCACAGGGGCACACCTGCACCTGGCAGTGCTCCCCCTAGTGGTTGCCCCACAGAAACTCTTGAACCATTGTTCAAACTACTCATCAGCACTGATGAAACAGCTGGGCATTAGAACACTAACGTCCATAGAAAGGGTTGGGATCTACCAGTCCTGTTCCACATGGAGGAGGGAAGCTGAGCAGCTGCTCAAGTGGGTGCAGAGGTCTCTGCGTGCTGACAGATAAAGACCTCAGGGGTCCTCTCACATGAGACACATGGAAAAACCGTCTACATCCAGGATCCCATCAGTCAGACCACATACATGTGATTTCAACAGGTAGACACGCATATGTGAACATGACATGATACTGTACGTAGAGAACCCTAACGATTCTACCGAAAACTACTAGTACCGGTAACTGAACTTAGTAAAGTAGCAGGGTCCACAATAAATTCCAGAAATCAGTTGCATTTACTGGTATATACACCAATAATTAACTATCACAGAGGGAAAAGAAGAAAATAATTCCATTTAAAATGGAATAAAAAATAAATTACACTGGAATAATTTTAACAAAGCATGTAAAATATCTGTACTTCAAAAATTATAAGACACTGAAGAAAGAAGTTGAAGAAGGTACATATAAGTGGAAGCATATACTGTGTTCATGGACAGGAAGAATTATGATTAAAATGTCCACACTACCCAAAGCAATTTATAGATTCAGTGCAATTCCTATGAAGATACCAATGGCGTACTTCACAGAATTGGAACAGATATTCCAGAAATTTATATGGAACCACAAAAGATACCAAATAGTCATAGCAACTTGAGAAGGAACAACAAAATTGGAGGTATCACACTACCTGATATCAAACTATACTACGAGGCCATCGTAATCACACAGCATGGAACTGGCATTAAAATAGACATAAAGCCGAAACCGGTTTGGCTCAGTGGATAGAGCGTCGGCCTGTGGACTGAAGGGTCCCAGGTTCGATTCCGGTCAAGGGCTTGTACCTGGGTTGCGGGCATATCCCCAGTGGGAGATGTGCAGGAGGCAGCTGATCGATGTTTCTCTCTCATCGGTGTTTCTAACTCTCTATCTCTCTCCCTTTCTCTCTGTAAAAAAATCAATAAAATATATTTTAAAAAAATAGACATAAAAGTCCATGGGTCAGAATAGAGAGCCCAGGAATAAACCCATGTACCTATGGTCAATTAAGATTTAACAACGGAGTCAAGGACATACAGTGGGGTAAATACAGTCTATTCAATAAATGGTGTTGAAAAAAATTGGACAGATAACAGCAACAAATTGAAACAACTACCTTCTTACAGCATACACAAGAATAAACTCAAAATGGATAAAGGACTTAAATGATAAACTCAAAGCCACAAAAATACTAAAACGAAACATAGGCACTAAGATCTTGGATATTTCTCATAGCGATATTTTTTTCTGATAATCTCTTCAGGCAAGGGGAACAAAAGATAAAATAAACTAATGGGACTAAATTAAACTAAAACGCTTTTGCATAGGAAAGGTAACCATCAACAAAACGAAAAGACAGCCCACTATATGGGAGAACATATTTGCCAGTGATATATCTGATAAGCGGTTAATATCCAAAATTTATACAGAACTCAGCACCAATAAAACAAACAATCCATTTAAAAAATAGGCAAAGGACCTGAGTAGACACTTCTCCAAGGAGGACATAGAAATGGCCTATAGACATAAGGAAAGATGCTCATTGTCACTAACCAGCAGATAAATCCAAATTAAAATGACAGTAAGGTATCACCTCACACCTGTCAGGATGGCTATCAATAAATTGACAAATAATAAGTATTGGCAAGGATGTGGTGAAAAGGGAATGCTCTTGTAGTACTGGTGAGAATGTAAATTGGTGCAGAAACTGTAGGAAACAGTATAGGGGTTCCTCAAAATATTAAAAATGGAACTGCCTTATGACACAGTAATTCCACTTCTGGGTATATAATCAAAGAAACCCAAGCACCAATTCAAAAAGATATATGCACCCCTACGTTTATTACAGCGTTATTTACGATATTCAAGATATGGAAACAGCCCAAGTGTCCATCAATAGATGAATGGATAAAAAAGCAGTGCTACAAATATACAATGGAATAATACTTGGCCGCTGAAAACAATGAAATCTTACCATTTGCAACAGCATGGATGGACTTAGAGGGTGTAATTGCTAAGCGAAATAAGTCAGAGAAAGACAAATACCATATGATTTCACTTCTACATGGACTTTAAAGAAGAAAATAAATGAACAAACTAAATAGAAACAGACTCAGAGATACAGAGAACAAACTGATTGTTGCCAGATGGGAGAGGGATCGGGGGCTTGGGTGAAGAAGGTGAAGAAATTAAGAAGTACAAATTGACAGTTCCAAAATAGTCCTAGGAATGTTAAGTACATCCTAAGGAATATAGTCACTAATATTGTAGTAACTATGTGTGGTGCCAGGTAAGTACTAGACTTACTAGGGGGATCACTTCATAAATTATATAAGCTTCTAACCACTATGCTGTCCACCTGAAACTAACAAAATAAAATTGACTATCAAATATAATTGAAAAGTAAAATTAAAAATAAGAAATTTATAAAAAAAAACAACCCATGACACTATTTTTATTTACTTTTTGAATAAAAAAACAGTAAATACCATGAATAATTTCTTTTTAAATATAACTTACAAAGTTGACCCTATTAGAAGCAGAAGCCCTATACAGAACAATTGTCACAGAAGGAAATGGAGGAAATATATAAAGAGTTCCCCCAATAAAAGCACCAGACCTACATAGTGTCATGGGAAGTCTGCCAAATGTTTATAGGTCAAAATTCAAAGAAAGCTTAAACTACTCCAAAGCAGAGCAAGTGACATTTTTTTTTTCCAAACTTGTTTTATGGAACATTTATCATTGATCCCCAAACTGATGAAGACTTCATAAAAATTTATTAGTTTTAAAATGTATAACCAATCTCAGTTGTGACTGTTGATGCAAACATTTTAAATAAGAGTTAACAGATTCTAACAGAGTATTTTAAAGATAACCAATAAGGTTTCTTTCTTAGATTACTGAGAAACCATTAATTTATTATTTTAGTTGAGCTAAGGAGGAAGATGAGAGTGTGGCCTCCATAGATGTAGTGAAGACATTCGACCCTTCCAGGCCGGCCTGCTCCCTCGGATCGGCGGTCAGGCTCTGCACCCTTTGCCACCAGGCATGAGGTGGCCCTCTCAGGAGTCCTGCCCTGCTTTCAGACTTTCTCTTATGCACCCAGTGGAGGCCCATAGAACTGAGTCGGTGAGTGGGCAAGGAATCCACTTGTGTCCGGGACTCCCAGGGATTCTAAACTCTCACGTTAGTCTACCTTTCATCTCTAAAAATTCATTAATTTCCAGTTGATACCCCGCCCCCCCCCCCCCACCAGCCCTGGTTTTAATTTTCCCCGCATCTGCCAAGAGTGGAACAATTTGTATCTTCCATCTCTCCTCAGACAGGTTTGTCAACCTTTTGAATTCAGTTTGCATGGTTGCTTTGTAACCTCAGCTTTAGGTTTTCTAGAGAGTTCAGAGGGCAGAAGATCCGTGTCCCAGCTCAAGTCATCAGGAAAGAAGGGCTGAATACTTCCTACCTCTGCCTTTTTGTTTTATTCAAGTCCTCAGAGAATTGGATGATGCCCACCCACATTGAGGAGGGCAACCAGCTTCACTGGTTGTACCAGTTCAAATGCTAATTTCATCCAGTTCACACCCAGAAATAACATTTAGCCAAATATCTGGATACCCCACAATCCAGTCAAGTTGACTCAACACACACACACACACACACACACACACACACACGGCTTATTCATCAATGTCACCCAGTAACTAGTCACATACATCTCTCCTATTAATAACCTCATTATTGGTTTAAAGTAGACAAGTTACATTAATTGGAGGATTTTCTATTTTTTTGTCTTCAATGTATAAAGAATTTCAATATTTACTTGTTACTCCCCAGTGGTGGCATTTTGAAAACAACTGATAGTATTTATTAGAAAATTATCTGACCATATTTCAGGAATGAAAGAGGAGCTGTAACTAATAAGCCAGTACACAGGAGAAGAGAAATAAATCCTTCTACAGACAAATGCATATTGGTATATTAAATAAAGATGAAGGAATAATCACCAAGCTTTTCATGAACAGAATACCTTTCTGAGATTAGTCACTAACCTCAGGTTTTCAATCAGAGACTCTCTAAGGACCACCCGGGCTTTGTTTTGTGTTGTCAGAGTTCCTGCCTCACGTGAATATTGGGTTTAGGGAGAAGAGCACAATCACAAACCAAATCGGTGCAAAATTAAATGCATAGCTGGGTGATCCTTTAAAACTACACACAGCCAGCAAGACTGTAGAAACTAATGAGCATTCTATTTACTCTTCATCTCTCCTAGCCTCCGTTCTGTAATTTGTTTCTCTTGGTTTCTGATTTGTGTCACTTATTTATTGATCTTATTATTAAAAAATACACTTTCCTCTGATTTTGGATCCTTGCAGCCATTGTTCTTGTGCCTACGTTTGGCCTCAGCTTCACTACTTACCCCAGTTCCCGTTTCTCTGACAAGTGCTCCTGTAGGTAAACACCCCTGATGTGATCAAGCCCCATCCCCTGGCCAGTGTTCCAGATGTGATGAGGCCCTTTTCCTTGGATATTTCACATCTCTTTCACTTTTTTTTTTTTTTGTAATTTCTATCCAGTGGCAGCTTTATCTGGGTTAGCTTCTATTAATCCAGATCCATCTACATCTCCTACTTGCTCATTCACTCAAACTGATTTGTGTGTTGTTGTATCTAAGTGATGTGTATACATTTTTAAACACATATATATTTCAGAGAGGAAGGGAGAGGGAGAGAGAAATAGAAACATCAATGATGAGAGAGAATTATTGATCACCTGCCTCCTGCCGCCCCCTACTGGGGACTGAGCCCACAACCCGGGCATGTGCCCTTGACCGGAATCGAACCTGGGACCCTTCAGTCCGCAGGCCGACGCTCTATCCACTGAGCAAAACCAGCCAGGACGATGTGTATACATTTTAATATTTCCCGGTGATAGTGGAATCTGTGTATGTCTCTGGTGAGTCATTGGTGGATCATTTGTGGTATGTATGATCATAGGCAAGATCGAAGCTTAGCCCATTGCTTAACCTTAGAACAAAGCTCAATTTCATGCTTTTTGGGAGGACGCAATGAAGCCTTTTGTGATTCCGGTGCCCTCGTTGTGAGCTGAAATTAACGTATACCTTTTAGTAGTTGTTTGGAAATGCTTGAGTTTAGACATGCTAGGGATGATAATGAGTTATATGAAAAGCACTTTTACAGAGTTTGTGGAAGATAATGCATAGCGAGCATCCATATTAACTATTCTTATTATCTTTTGTACCATTTTCTTTTGGGACTGAAAACAACAACAACATGTCCATAATTATTTAACTGCTGAGGACTCTGATAGTCTCCATTTATTTCTGACAGTACAGGTGACCAATTCTTTTTTGAAGTGGAACAAATTCATTGCAACCCTGACAGACTTTCAAAAATGCTGCCTCCTTCCCCATTCTCAAACCTGCTGTCCAGGCAGACTGTCTCCTGTGCGGACAGTATCTAGCTGAGCAGATATACCACCTTTAGTTTACTTCTTCCTCTGTTGCTTTCCACGTTAACTCTCCCCACCACCTTGACGTTTTACAAAATTTCTCTTTTCCTCAAAGTTCTTGAATGATGAGTGACTTCGTTTGAGCTGCTATAACAAAATACCATAGACGGGGTGTCTTATAAACAACAGAAGTGTGATTCTCACAGTTCTGGAGGCTGGAAGGAAGTCGGGGTACCAGCATGGTCAGGTCTGGTAGCAACCCTCTTCCGGTTGCAGATGGCTGACTTCGCATTGTATCCTCGCCTATGGAAGGAATTCCTGGGGGGTCTTGTAATTGAGATCCCATTTATGAGAGCTCCACCCTCATGTCCCAAGCACCTCCCAAAGGCCCTACCTTCTAATGCCATCATTTGGGGGTTAGAATTTCAACATACGGATTTTGGGGAGACAAACATTTATACATGTCAATGTCACAGTTTGAACCAGCTAGATCTTAAGTTATGTGAAATTTTTGGCTATATAGGACAAATTAAACTTCAAATATCTTTGGGAAAATTGCCTTAAAAATCAGTTTTGGTCAGCAACACCAGTCCAATTTTTGTTGGATAATCCAATTTTTAAAATCCTGGTGTGTGGGGCACGTAGGCTGTTTCTAAGTCTCAGCTATTGTAAATTGCACTGCTATAAACATAGGGGTGCGTCTATTCTTTCTGATTAATATTTCAGGTTTCTTAGGATCTATTCCTAGAAGTTGGATTACTGGGTCTAATGGGAGTTTCATTTTGCAGATGAGTGGATAAAAAAAATTATGGTACATTTACACAGTGGAATACTGTGCGGCAATAAAAAAGAAAGAACTCTTACCATTTGCAACAGCATGGATGGACCCGGAGAGTATTAATGCTGAGCAAAATATGCCAGTCCGAGGAAGATAGGTATCACATGATCTCACTCATATGTGGAATCTAATGAATCAAATAAACTGATGATAAGAAAAAAATAGACCCAGAATCATGGAAGCAGGAACAGACTGTTGAACCTCAGAGGCAAGGTCGGGGAGGCTGGGTGGGAAGAGATCCACCAATGCGTTTATGCATCTATGTATCACCCGTGGGCATGGACAATGGGGTGGTGAGGGCCTGGGGTTGGGAGGATGGGAGCGGGCTGGAAGAGGTTAATGGGGGGAAAGGAGGGCCTATGTAATACTTTCAACAATAACGATTTAAAAAAATAAAATAAAATCCTGGTGTTTTGTTTCTCTCAATCGTGTCATACCAATTTACACTTTAAAAAGTTTGCTGTGTGAATTAAAAACAGTGTTATTTAGCAAAGGCAATTATTTGATTACCTCCCCGGTGCTAGTCACAGCCTGGCATTTAATCTGGCTGAGGCCCACAGACGGCAATTTGAACAATCAGGGAGGGTAGTTTTCTGTAATTGCAATAAATCATATCATTAACCATGGCAGACTTTTCCTCCCACAGATATTTTTTTTCAGCAACAGTTAACTCCTGAACTCCTCGTGAAAGCCAGATTTCACTGCAGGCAAGTGAATTTCGTAGTCATCTGGCAGAATATAAAGATAGAGTCTGTGTTGGGAAAACACTGATGTACCAAGAGTGGAGCCTTAAGAGGCCGCTCTGATGTAAGGAAAATGGATATGCCACACATAGTGGCCATCTGAACGAATAATTCATGAATTATCTGCTACAAGGCTGTTTAACTTTCTAACAGGGAGACACATGGAGATCAAGATGTGAGGCGTACTTCCATTGTTACATTTTGGTCATTTATATAAAATACACCTGCTACTGTATTGAGGCTTCCTGCGATAAAAACATGAAAAGAGGAAATGTTTTAAAAGGAACATTTATTACCACCTTGTGTAAGTTCATTTTACAAAATGTCCCCTTCATTGTAGAAATTTAAAAAGTTAAAAATGTTCAGGGCTCTGCCATCTTAAAAACTTGATCTTAATATTGCCCAGTCCAGCCCTAACTGGTTTGGCTCAGTGGATAGAGCGTCGGCCTGCGGACTCAAGGGTCCCAGGGTCGATTCCGGTCAAGGGCATGTACCTTGGTTGCAGGCACATCCCCAGTGGGGGGATGTTTCTCTCTCATCGATGTTTCTAACTCTCTATCCCTCTCCCTTCCTCTCTGTAAAAAATCAATAAAATATATTTTTAAAAAAATATTGCCCAGTCCAGTGCCTGATAACATAGCCCTGTTTAATAGTTTATGATTTCAAGTGATACACTTTTCTTTGTTATGCAGTTGGTGTTCGGTTGCCTCTCGCAATGGAAAGTGAGAAGTTTAGAGCATTTTTACTCTAATGTTATTGATTTTGTTAAGCATGTATTCTTTTTCTCATTATTGATGTTTTAACCATTTATACTATGTTCCATAGTTCTAAGTCTCCTGTGCTTTGTCTGTAAATTGAATAAAATAGCATAGTAGTATGTTTATCTAAATTATACTTAAAATAGTACCAAATACTAATTATAGAGAAATAAATTAATTCCATTTTGCTAAACCCTTGATAATCAAAGAGGAATATCCCAATATCAAGGACTCATCCTCCTTTTAAATTTCTTCTGAGCTTTCTTTCTATTTTTAAGGTATTCTTGGCTCCTTTCTATGTGCTGTATTGGATGCATGGGAGTTAAATTCTCAGATTTGTATGACTCAAACTGTCCTTATTTTGTCCTCAAATTAATTTCTGTCTACTGGCTATACAGTTCTAGCTGCAAGATTATTTGAATGCATTTCCATGGTCTCCTGGTATCCAGTGCCATGTCAAGAAGTCTGTTCTTAGTTTAAACTATTTTTGTGTAGGTAATCTATCTTTTTCCTCTATAGTAGTTTTATTTTTCTCTCTATAGCTGGTATTCTGAAACATTATGAATCTTAATTTTTTTTTCTTTTAAAATTTATCTTCCTTACTATTTGGTAGCCTCTCACCTTTTTGTTTCTTACACTTGTTCATTCTAATGACCATGCCATTCCATTTCAAAATCCTTTTTAATTTTCATTCCTCAATTATTGTCCTTGTTATATAGATACTAGAAGCCTGGTGCACAAAATTTATGCATGGATAGGGTCCCTAGGCCTGGCCGGCGATCAGGACTGATCTGTGGGGTGAATAGCGGGATGATCGGGGAGCCCCCGCTGGCACCCGCCTTAGAGGCGACAGGGGGAGAGGGGCAATCGGGGGGAGGGGGGGGCTGAGGGCTGGGGTCAGCTCCTGCGTTGAGTGTCTGCCCCCTGGTGGTCAGTGCGCATCATAGTGACTGGTCGTTCCACTGGTCGTTCCACCATTCAGTCGATTTGCATATTAGGCTTTTATTATATAGGATGATATCTTTTTGCCTGTTGACATTTTTTTAAAAAATTTATGAACACAAAGATTGAAAAGTGGGTTTCATGAATAACTATTTCCTTCCAATGTAATTCAGCCATGGCTAACATTTGATGCAATATCCTTTGAAATCTCTATGTGGATATCAAACCTCCTAAAATATCCTCTTCTTTTTCGTAAATTATTTCTCTTTCTTTTGGTGTCAGTTGTTCCGGTTATTTCTCTTGGTTGTTCCCTTTGGTGCCGTTGGTTTTCTTTAGTTGCTTATATTTTATATTCGTTGTTTATATTAGTTTAATTAAAAACAGACAAACTAGCCTGATCGGCAGGAGTTTCCGTGCAGTTGTGTGTGGATTATTCTGTCGGCTGGCAGGAGTTGCTGCTGGCACGCATTTGTGTTATTTTGCTGTTTCTCATTTTGCTCTTCAGTGAGAAGCCTGATGATAGGCTCTGTGTGTGTGTGTGGGGGGGGGGGGGCGGTAGGGGTGGGGGGTGGGGGTTGGCAGGCTTCACTTTCAGTGCCAGTCGCCAAAGGTAAGATGACTTCGGGACTCCAGTGTGTTTGTTTCTGGACAGAGTGATTGCTCCTCTTTCTCCTCCTATGTATCTGTTGTGCTGTTCCAGCGTTATCTTCAACTTGGTTTGCTTGCCTGGTAGATTTCTACATACAGGGCCATTGCTGAGTTAGAAGAAGGTACCTTGCTCTGCACAGATAAAGAGAGATGGTTAACAAGAGCATGGCCTGGACTTCTGCCCCTGCTTAACACCTTGCTGGGAACCCATGTGCAATATAAACCTACACACCTGGCTGTGGTGGCCTTACCGACATCCAAGACCTACGAGTCTTCCCAGAGTGTATGTAGTTCACTTAAAAAAAATGTTTTTATTGATTTCAGAGAAGAAGGGAGAGGGAGAGAGAGATAAAAACATCAATGATGAGAGAGAATCATTAATCAGCCACCTCCTGCATGCGTCAACTGGGGATCGAGCTTGTTACCTGGGCAGGTGCCCTGACTGGGAATCCAACCATGACCTCCTAGTTCATAGGTCGATGCTCAACCACTGAGCCACACCCTAGTTCACTTTTAAAAGCTCCATAAGGGTGAAGCAATAGATGGAAGGAAGGCTACAGTAGCATTTCTAGTGCCCACCTCAACACCTAAATACAGTTTCTCCATTGCTAATATTCATAAACATAACATGTTCACTTGCTCAACAACAGAGGGAGATGCGAGTGTGAGACTTCAGTCCTGAGTGAAGTTGTATTAATAGATCATGGGAAGTCATGTTAGGGGAGCTACTGGAGGGTTGAGACAAGGGAAGGCTAAACAGAGATGAAGTGCCCACGTGTGAGGCAAGAGGTGTGAGGGTAAAACTCGGTAAACGTAAGGGTTAGAGATGGTGTCTGGAGAACCATCTCGATGGAGGTGATCCCCGGAGACACGAGGTTGCTGAACTTGAGGGGTTTGCCACTTGGGGTGTTCTCATCAGGATCAAGATGTGGTTGTCCTTAGGTAGTTTTACTTAACTTGCAGCCTTGTCTCCGCAGAAGGGAGGCTTAGTCATTGCTTACATACACTATTTGGTCAATTACCTGTTGATTTCTTCTTTGTAGTTGGCTACACTTAATCTGGTTGAGTTTCTGTCAAGTTCCTCTTGTTTACAGCTGCATCTTAGAAATACTGCGCTACATTTTAACATTTGGCAAGAATAGCATTTAGTAAGAACTGCCCGGCCCTGATACCCTTGTCCTATGTAACAATGAGAAGGAAAGAAACTGTGAGGTGCTGAATGCACTGAGTACAGAGCATCACCAACACATCAAGGATGGGAAAGGCAAGAAGAATTGATTAAGCGAAGAGAAGAAAAAAACTTCAGGCACCTAACAATATGTGCCACTTTCGTCCTAACATTTGTAGCTGTAAAGTCTCTTCATTGACACAGTCAGACTGTTGTGCATGACAAGCAGTTCCCTCCAGGATGTGGCCACTGCTTAGCCTCCACCTCTCCCACTACCTCCAGCGTTTGTGTGCACGCCTGCATTTCCCAATCCTTTGTGGCACCTGGAACACTGTTTTCTCTCAGTTGCCTACTCTGAACATAAGACTTTATCTAATTGTTTTTCACCAACCTGGAAAATACATTTGCCTTCTCCTACCTACCCTTAGCGAGAGATCGTTTTGCCACTTAAAACCAGCCCCATGTTGAGTGGATTTGTTCTTCCATCCTCCTCCTGCTGTATGTTGCCCTTAAATTGTGTAGCATTTGTTTAATTACTCATAGAGAACTATTTTCTTCCAGAATTGTCCTCATCATGGCATCCACATTACTTAATAGTTAACAGGAAGATGCTTAGCAATTATCAGGTAAATGGATAAATGAGATCCACGCCCCACCCCTCTCTAACCCTTCATTCTCTGACACATCCTCTCACTCTTTGGCCCTCTTTTCTATATTAATAACTTCTTCAAATTCAGAAAAACCCATCTGAAAGACTTAACTTCTCAAAGGATATACGATAGCAGTTTATTCCTCCACCCATTCAATACACACTGTGTTCCCGGCACAGGCACAAACATTGGAGATGAACAAAAGAAGACCTAGTTTCTAATCTTAGAGCTGACTGTTTAGTGGGAGAGGCTGACGTGAACCACCTGCTTGTGCAGACAGGTGTAATCTTACTCTCCAGAGGAAAACCCATGGTGCTGCGTGACCCTCTAATGGGGCAGTAGGCAGTTAGGAAAGCTACAGAAGGCTGCTTCGGGGACAGTAACTCATGAGCTGAGCTTGAAAAGGAGGAGAAGAGTGATGTAACATGAGTGTGAAAGGGCGAGTCGTCGCGGGGCCTACGTGGGCCGGCCGCCGGGCCCCATGAGGCACAGCCTGACCACACTGCAGGCGGCCTCGGGCACCGACTCCCCAGCCCACGGCGGGAGCCCGGCGCAGGCCACCCGCCCGCCGCCCCCCAGACCCGCGTGGCAGCGGCGGCGGCGGGGCAGGGCACGTGCCCTCGCCCGAGGAGATGGAGGAGGAGGCGATCGCTGGCGCCCCCGGGGACGAGACGGAGGACGTGGACTTCCTGTCTGGGCTGGGACTGGTCGATCTGCTGGACCCCCGGCAACCCGACTGGCCCCTGGAGCCCGGGCTCAGCTCGCCCTGGGGGCGGGGGGGCGAGGACTGCGCTCTCCATCTTGCCCTGGGTCCTCCATTTTTGGGGCAGCCACCATGTGCTCAGGAGAGTACCTTCTTCCCGGAAGCCCAGGCCCCTGCTGGCCACGCCCAGGATTTCTTTAAACTAACCAATGACAATCAAGGGACGTGGGCGCCATAGAGATGACCACATCCTGTGTACCAAGACCCGACTCGCGCCTGGCCAGTCGGCGGGGCCCACAGTCCCCTCCCCTGCCCTTACTGTAAAACCCACAATCCCATCAGGCCTCGCTCTCTCGGCCACTGGGCTACCCTTGCATCGGTGAGTGTGGCCGGGGAGCCGAACTAGTTCGAAATGAAGGACTCTTTGCTTTTGCATCGGACTGGCTGGCTCCCTGGTGGGCCCTTGGGAATCTTGAAATCTGGGCACAACAGAGTGAGCAGTACGTGCAAAGACCCGGTGGCTGGCACGGGGAATAGAATGCACTAAAAGGAAGGTGAGCTCGTTGAAGAAGGTGGAGGGCGTCAGTGCACTGTGTCCTCTGGGCTCTGCTCAGTCGCGTTTGCCTGGGACCAGACTGCCTGAGTGTGTACCTGACTCTAGCACTTACTTCCTGTGTGACTTTGGGCAGTCTCTGCCTCATTTTTAAAATCTGTAACATGACTATATTAGTACCTGTCTTATGAAGATTAAGTGAGTTAGTATGAAAAGCATTAGAGCAGTGCCTAGCACATAGCACTATGATAATTGCTAAGTCATGGAAATCAGATGTTTATTTATGAAATATATACCTCTGATGATACATATACACACATGTATATAATATATATATACAGATGGTATAGCTATGCATCTATGCATATAGAGGGTGTCCCCAAAAAGTATACACACTTTAACTGCTGATAGCTCAATTTAGAAAATGAAATGTTTATTGAACACTACCTTTATAAGTATTCAATGTATACATTTTGGGGGACACCCTATATCACATGTATATATGTGTATATGTATATATGTACATCTATATCATCATCAATATATATTTTATGTACACATATATTTTTATAATCATTGGTGTATTTTTTATCTACATGCATATATATATCTATATATATGTATATATTTATCATTGTACACACACTGATATATGATTTCCATGACTTCGTGTAAATACTTCCTTATATCTAATCTTGCCCATTCTTATTTTGGTAATATGCCTGGGAAAGACATTTTGTATTGGACACTAGAGAGAAATTAAGGGATTGTTTTTCTAATTTTCCCTTTCAAAAACTGTAATTTTGAGACTTATGAAGTCTTTGATACAGTTAAAAACCTCTGTGTATAAAGGGTTATATTTTTCTCTCCATTTCTCACCCCTATTAAGAGCCGGGAGACCCTGTAGGTAGAATTTTTCTGTAAGCTAAGAAACAGCATGCCTCAAGCACCTAAATACATGGATCCAGCACCTCTTGACCCCCTAAGTCAAGGTAAACGTGCAGTAGCAGAAATCTTGCTGATAAAAACTCTCTTTTTTCAAGTCACTAACTACTACTAAGACATACTTGCATAAAGGGTATAAAGGGATTTCATTTCAAGCATCATTGAGTTGTGAAGGTAAGAATTATACATAATTTGATTCACTGGAACTGTTATTTAAGTGGCCTTATTGATTTTCATTGGTGATCACATATAACTTGTAGCATTGCTTTCAATGATCATTTTGATTGCAATTGTGTTAAAATAGCATCCAAAGCACAGATAGGAGAAAAAGAGAGGTTTCATTTAGAGCTCTCTTTTCACTGAGTGCCTGCTTTGTGGCATTGGGCGAAAGTGGAGCCTGGTGTGTGTGTGTGTGTGTGTGTGTGTGTGTGTGTGTGTGTGTGTGTGTGTGTGGTGTTTTCTACAAGGAACACCAAGTGTAGTGTCTCTTAGAAGATATTAGCTTCTGAATACAGTTGGACCATGAAACAATATTTCTCTTTGTCTCCCTTTGTCATTGTTAATTAGGAAAAGTTGCCAGACTCCCCAGTGGTAGCATGTCTAATTTAATAACCTGAGAATCTGATGCTTGAAAAATATAATGAAATATACTAAATACCGTGGCCGTTTTATAATCACTGATACAAATGTATTGTAACTAATCTTTACTGATTACAAAAGACTTTTATAAAGCACAAAATATAGTCAGATGAGATCTACAGCTCTGTCTGCATAATTTAATATGATTATTGATCAGGAGAGTGTTTGTGAGCATGGTTTAACAGGCCAGAATTTGCAGATGAAGAATATCAGTCGACAATGCCCTGCTAGATTTTTTCCTTAATGTCCCCTCCCCCCAAAACACACACACACACACACACACACACACACACACACACACACACAAATAATTTAGTGGAAATCGCCTTTTCTCTGGAAAAGCTTATTCCACTTGGTTTTCATCAGCATCCTAGATGATCATCCTAACAGAACTGTCGATTTTGCTTGATGTTTTGGTATGTTGTATATACTGCCTGAGCTAATATTTCTACTCACTTTAGAAAACGCAGTCTCTTTAGATATTTTCTTTATTTTAAAATATTATATAGGTGGCATTGTGGAATAGGAGGGCTTATTTGCATTGAATCCTGGTTTGAGTCTTCCCTGGTCGTGTGACCTCAGAGAAAGATCAAATCTGGCAGGTGACTTGACCTTGGAATCTCAATTTCCTTATCTGAAGACACAGGTACATTTAATATGGGAATTAAATGAGATTTCACTACAGTGCACGTTACCTGACACACCATAGTTAATCCAAAAATGTTCTTTCTCTTCTACCTTTCCTCCTGAGAGAGCAGCCATGATATGGCGGCGGTGACACACGGAGACTTAGTGTAACCCAGGTTTTAAAGCACGAGACATAATTTATTTGTTTACGTTTAAGTGCCTTTAATTTTATGGGAAGAGTTTAGCCCTCTGTGCATGGGAGATGGTTGAGTGTGGTGATTCAGAGCTTGGAGGCAAATGAATTCAAGGTTGGATGAACTTCAATCCTGGGTCTGTTACTTAGGAGTTTTGTGGTTCTGGGGAGATTAGTTAGTCTCTGGGAACTTTATTTTCCTTATCTCTATAACGGGGATATTCATAATACCACTTGGACTTAAATGGTGAAGGTTAAATAAATTGAAGCATTTATACACCTCATGCAATCAGGGACACATGGGTGTCTTCCCGTGTCCTTGTATTTCAGGGGTTCCTCTTACAATTCACACATCCTTCTGGTGTTGTATCATCTGACATTCCCTTACGGCAAAGCATGGGTTTTTTATTCCCCATTTAGCAATCAATTTGACTATGCATATATTGCAAGGATAGTTTAACTAATTAAATTAAGTGGATTTGTGATTGGTAATGGAACCAGAACTTATTCCTATTAATAGCAAAGGGGTTTGAGAGCAGACAGAAGCTACCACAGGCTACTCCAAAGAATAAAAATGTATCTGCATATGCTCTCCCACATCACAAATTTCGGGATAGTTTCAGGGAGTTGAAAAGATAGAAGCTCCAACATGTTGCCTGTTTCAAAACATGTTCACATTTTTTCTTTAGCAAAGACCACATTTTCTGCATATGCCATTTGTTTGTTTCATACACTTTATTCAATGAACATTTGTTAAGCACTTAATAGGATACTAAGGTTTGGGTATGATCCCCACCCCCAATTTGTTCATAGTTGAGGAATGATGGAGACAGGCACAAATGTATAATGCTGTAATGTCCTAGATTAGGGCAGAGTTAGAGGATGCAAAGGTGTTACAGGAACAGGAAAAGGGACCCCTGCCCTAGCCTGGGGAAGAGCAGGAAGGGAAAAAGAGACGATGAATAGGAATGGGTTTTAAATGAGAGGTGGTTCTATACTCCCAGGAGGTGTTTAGAATATGTAGGGGCATTTTTGGTTGTCACAGTGTTCAGGGGGCGGTATTATTGGCCTTGAGTGAGTGAGGGCAGCAATGCTAAACGTCCTTCAATATACAGGACAATCTCGCACCGCAAAAAGTGTCCTTTCCCAATGTCAGGGTGTCCTGGTTGGGAAACATGGAGTGGTGAGGGGAAATAAAGGAGTGGTATTCATATCCTGTGTACGCTGTGGGGTGGGGGAAAGATTTGCTTTAAGCTTGTATCCCTTGTGAAAATAAAGGCAGTTAGAAAGCGGGAATAATCCTCTTCTGTCCATTGCTTCTGTCGGAGTGCCTTGAGCTGGCTTTTCAATCCTCCGAGTTTCCCAAAGCCTAACGCAATGACGCATGTTAGCTTGAATATGCTACCGGGGTGGCCTGAGCTGAGGTCCCTGGAGAAGGAGTCCACTTAGATGACGACCAGAATGATGAAAACCCGGGAAAGAACATTTTCAGGTTTTTTTGTGTCTTTCCACAAACTGCCAAGTTACGAGGGGGCGAACTATAAAACAGTAGTGACGTTCGGAACCAGAAAATCTGTTTTTATTTGCTTTGACACATAAAATAGATTTGCTCAGATATCTAGAGCAGTTCATAGAGTTGTCCATGGCTGTGGCCTAAAGGAGAGAAGACACCAGAGAAATAATTGAGTTGTGTACATGCAGGAGCAGGAGGAAAGGAAGAGGAACTGGGGACCGGAGTCTAGGAGCCACTGGCCCCAGGGTACAGCCCAGACTCACAGAAGAAGTAGCCCAATAGCTAAGGAGCACACAGGGAGCCGCAGGATTTCAGCAGAAACGTTAGTCTCAGGATGATCTACGCAAAGGTTCACACGCTGCTCCATCAAATCCCAGGGGTCTGCAGAGGTTGTGCAGGCCAGAGTTGGGCACTGGTTGGAGGGGTAAGACAAATGCGAAGTGGGCTAAGGAGATGCCCATCAGCCAGTTCCTCCCCTGGCCTTTCTTTAGCCTGTATCTCTGACGATTAGACAGAGGATGTCCTGAAAAATGTATCCACACACTTTGAGTAAGTACAAAGGCAGTCTTTATTAAAATATATTTCATTTTCAAAATGGAGCCATCAGCTGTTAAAATACATATACATTATTTTGGGCCACCCTGTATATCGGTGTCCTGTGTAGTGGAGTTCTGTGTAAGATTTCATTTTAGAATAATGAGAAGAGTTATTCTCTAAAAGCTATTTGAAAACCATGAGTATTGAAAAGAGCATTGGAGTACTCATTCCCATGTCAGCTAAGCATGTAGAAATTAGCCTGCTATGCAACTTTGGTCAAGTGTCTAGGCCTCTCTGTGCTTCTGTTTTGTTCTCCTCTGGGTAATGAGGGGTTCAGACTAAATTTCTAAGTTTCCTTCAGCTTTAACAGTCTGTGCATTTTCAAATGTATTAACCAATTTACTGCACTGTTCTGAAAGAGAATGATTCGGTAGCCTAAGTAAGGATTGATTCAGAACTACTAACAGATGAACCCCGCAGAAGACCTAGGAGAGTCTAGGTTTTTTATCTGAAAGTTTTAGAAGAGGTGTGAAATGAAAATGAGGTTATTTATGGAAATTCACAGTTTTCTGAATTTACAGTTGCTAGCGGTTTCATTAAGGCAGAACATCTTGACAAACAAAGAACAGGAGCCCTACTCATCCATTTCCTCAATGTTCTACTTCTGGTCTTCAACTGGGACAAAGAGTGGGCCTGCCTTACACTGGGTAGATGCGTTGGTTTTTATGGAGCAACTCATTTTTTTACTGCGGGATGGTCAGGAAAAGAATCCTAGCAATTCATGGTAAATGCTCACAGTGAGTTAGATACAGGTGCATGGGGTATACATTTATTTTTTAAAAGAATCCTTTGATTAAACAATACTCTCGTTATGGCTGTGCTTCCCATGCAGGGATTTGGAAACACTGTGCAGCCTGTCTGTTCCGACAGTTCCTTCCATGCATTTGTTTCCCATTTTCCTATTAGCTGTTTAAAAATTGTGTTACTTATTCGACCTCTGTTCATTTTAAGCACTTCATGCCGGCTGAAGGTTCAAGCTGCTGGTTAAGGAGCAGCACCTCTGGGTTCTGCTATCACTTCCTCTGTTTGCCTGGGTAGGTCCCTTGGCCATTGCCCAGTAATTTAAAATGGTTTGCAGGGTTGCTGGATTGAGGCTTGCTTTCTGCTTGCTTTGAAATAGACTAGTGGCATTGTAGAAGTTTGTTCAGGGTGATCGCTACATTAAACAGAGAAGCGAAATGCCCAAGGAGAAAAGCAGAGCTCTTCATGCAGTGATTACAAACCCACACACTGGTATTTGATTTAAGCCTCACGGTAACCCCCGAGGAAGGTAGTATTATTATTACCACCATCATCATTATTATTTCATAATTATAGTTTAGGAAATTGAGGCTTACAGAGGTGAAATAGGTTACCCAGAGTCGTATGAGCCAATTTCCATTGCTTGGTAAACGTTCTTAGCCAACATGAACTTGGTGGTTGCTTGTAGACATTATAAAGGTATATGGCAATATATCCTTCAGTCACACATACGCTTTTATAGCCTAACTAGAGGCCCGGAGCACGTGATTCGTGCACTGGAGGGGGGACATCCCTCAGCCCAGTCTGTGCCCTCTTGCAGTCCGGAACCCCTTGGGGGATGTCTGCCTACTGACTTAGGCCCGATCCCCTCCTCCTCCCACCCATGAGCCCGGCTTCTGGCTGAGTGGCGCTCCCCCTGTGGGAGCGCACTGACCACCAGGGGGCAGCTCCTGCATTGATAGAAGGCAGGCAAAACTAAAATATTCTCTAAGACAGTCATCGCTACTACTATGTGTTTCTGTGTCTCTTTGTTAAATATTTTTTTTTTATGTATGTGTTTTTACAATGTGCAAAAAAATTGATGCTGTGGCTTTTCATTGATCATATGGTAGTTTTGATCATAACGGCATTGCCCCCTGGTGGTCAGTGGGTGTCATAGTGACCAGTTTTCTGCCATTCAGTCAATTTGCATATTAGGCTTTTATTATATAGGATATCCCAGAGTCCTGTACTAATTTAGATGGCAAGGAGAGCTCAGGGCTTTTATTAGATTAATTCACACTCAGGTCTGGTGAAATGTCTTGGACACCAGGGGAAGGTTGACTGCTATTGTGGGCAGGTGTTTTCGTGGTTTATTGCTAGTGCAGCCATCCTCATACAGTGGCTAAGTAAAGTGCAGCCCGGTCCATAACTACTGAACACACGGCCATGGATGCCTCTCAGTTATGTTTTGTGATTCTGAGTTGGAGCATTCTCCATCTGGTGCCTTTCCTTTGTTACATCCGAAAACAGCTCAGAAACCTGCAGTCTCCTTTCCGTGAGTGCTTGCAGACCAATGGGGAGAGAAGAGGGTTCATTGTCTTTCAGCCTTGCTAACAAGAGAAGGAGTAAGCAGAGAGGTGGGTTCAAGTGATGTCACGTATCCATGCTGGTTTGCTTTGCTGGCCCAGCACAATCACTCCCAACGGTTCTCAACCTGTGGGTAGTGACCCCTTTGGCGGTCAAACGACCCTTTCACAGAGGTCGCCTAAAACCATCCTGAATATCAGATATTTACATTACGATTCATAACAGTAGCAACATTACAGTTATGAAGTAGCAACGAAAATAATTTTATGGTTGGGTCACAACATGAGGAACTATATTTAAAGGGCCAGAAGGTTGAGAACCACTGCTTTAGAATACTGTCAGCATTTAACACTGCCTTGCCTGGGGACTCTGCAGTTCTCAGAGTTGCCAGGATTCTCAGGGACACAGTAAAATATCGCGAGCACTGTGGCCGGTGCGTGCCAAGTTCACGGGATTCTTCAAGGAGGGTTGTCGCAAGTTTCCCCTCTTTTGACTCATCAAATCTTATAAACAGCCTAAAATCCTTATCGGAAGTAGCTATGGATGTAAATCACAAATGAATAATTTCTACAAACTGTGTACTGGGCCCAGTACCTCCCTCCTGCTGCATGTCTCTACTTCAATTTAGGCCGATTTCTTGCACTTTATTTTTTAACATGTTGCTCGGTTATTATTTTAATTTAATTTCATGTATGTGCAAATTGTCTCTTAAAGTTTTTGAGAGCATTGAATTATAGTCATTTTTCAATATAAAGTTTTGATTTCTGTTTCTCAGAATTGAAGTACTACAAACGCATTATGTAAAGAAAAAAAGGAAAAGATAAAAAGATAGAAGGCAGGCAAAACCAAAATATTCTCTAAGACAGTCATCACTGCTACTTTGTGTTTCTGTGTCTTTTTGTTAAACATTTTTTTTTTTTTTTACGTATGTGTTTTTACAATGTGCATAAAATTGATTCTCTGGCTTTTCATTGAACATAACGGTAGTTTTCTATGCTAAAAAATAAAAACCTCTCTAAATGTCATTCTAATTAAATCTATGGTTATATATTAAGAAATATCCAACATAATTTTATGCTATTAAACTAGAACAGGGAAGGGTTCCAAAAATGTTTAAGGCTATAAATTTCCACCCAACAGCCTATTTCATAATGATGAGCTATGAAAAGCTTTAACTACTGGTAAGCACAAGGCAGGTACCACCAGATGGGTTGGCCAGGAGCCTTTGAGCTGTGCAGGAGTCCTCCAAGCCCCTGCTGTGTGAAGCTTTAACCTTCCTCAGGAGGAGACTGAATTTCCTGGGGGTGACCAGACAGCAGATCTTTATCAGCCCATAAGGTCATACCAACAGACTGGCTGAAAATTCCTTCTGCCTTTTCTTTTAGAATCAGGACCAGGACAAAGGCACCTGCTATAATTATGATTGTTTTGGCAAATTCTAACATATTCAGTGGCAATTGTCAAAAATAAGAAAAAAGGGAAGAAATAAAATCGGCAAGTGATTTCATTATCGACCTAGAAAATCTAAGGAGAACCAATAGGAAAATTAGAGTTATCAAGAGTTAAGTGATCAGATTAAAGAATATGAAAAAATAATTAACATTATCACAGAGTAGCAAAAACATAATAGAGCCTGTCATGGAATAGTTTCTGCATAGATAGTTTTCCTAAATATAAAATCCCTAGTAATAGACTTAACAAATGTCTAGAGATCTGTTTGTGTGGATCTTTACTGAGAGTCATGAAAAGCTTGGATAAATGAAGAAACTTACTGTGTTCCTCATTGGGAAAACTCATCATTATTACTTCTGATGTTAAAATTTACTCCAAACTATAACTAACAGATTGACCAGTGGGAGAGAATTGCCAGAAACAGGCCTAAGTATCCCATTGCACATACCATAGATGTTATTGTGGGGTATTATGGGATGTTATTGTGGGAGAGGATATATATGGAGGTTAAGGTAAATACTCTGTGGAATTAGATAGGCATGTATTAAAATCTCAAATATGCTAATTTTTTTAGTTTTCAGTTGTTTGTTATTGATGTAATATGGGGATAATAACTCCTGTTATTGAGGATTAAATGGCACATGATATGTAGTCAATAAGTGGTAGAATTAGCTAAATGTTATTTCATCTTCAAATATTTGGAAAATTAGGCATTCTGATATTTTCCTTATATATTATACTTAAAATTTAAAAATATAGTCTTAAGTCTGTATTTGTGTAGGAATTATTAAAGATAAAGAAAATATAATAAAATTTTACTCCTTTGAAGTGTAAAGAAATTCATATTATATTCTACCTGTCTTCACAGTTCAGCCCATAATTAATCATCATGAACTCTATTTTTACCTAGGTTCTGGGAGTATCTTAGAAATAAGTCATGTATTTCTATGATTAAATTATTTGCAATGTCAGGTCTATGATATACCATACTGTTATGTGTAAGTGATCCTTGGTTAGAAGAATGAGAATTGTCTATTGTAGAAAGTTTGAAAAACACCAAAAGGTATGAAGAAGAAAGTTGAATTACTCATAATTCCATCACTTAAAGATAACCATCATTAATATTCTGTCTTACTTCTGGATTCTCTTTCCACTTAGGTGTGCATTTGAATTTAGGAATTAGTAAATACATTTAATCCAATTTCAATAAAAATCTCAACTGAACTTGCTAGAAGTTCAGTTTAACATAAAATTTCAAAATTTTTATGGAAGAATGAATAGTAAGAGCAGTTTCAAAAATGTTTTTGAAAAAAAATATTTAGGGGAGACTCTTTCCCTTCCAGATATGAAACTGTGCTGTGAAACTGTGCTCTTCCCCTTCCAGATATGAAACTGTGCTGTGAAACTGTGCTCTTCCCCTTCCAGATATGAAACTGTGCTGTGAAATTGAATTGTATTTTGGCAAGGTTGAACAGTGGACTTGTGGTATCATAGAAATCCCGGAAATAGAATTTACTGTTCAGAAGAATTTAGTATATGATAAGGATTGCTATCATTATCGGTGGGAGGAAGCATATAGGCAATTTTGCTGAGATAATAAATTAGATCATCACCTTCTACCAAAAAGCAAAATAAATTTCAAACTAACCTAAGGTTAAATCCATTATAGTTTTAAGTCAGGTACCATGTTTTTAATTTTAATACAGGCTTTCTTTATCTTAGATATACCCGTCTGGTAATAGCTTTCTTTATTTTAAAAAAGGCATTTTCTTCTTTTATCATTGAGAAATTGGAGTATACAATTAAACATTTTTCTTGCAGTAAATGCTTTATAAAAGTGACTTATTTAAGAGCATTCCCATTATTTATTAGGATTATTTTGTGTTTCAGAATAATCTCATAGGCCTGGGACAATTTTTCTCTTATCTGTACAGAGAGAGTATTATTTATTTCATTGTAGCAGAGTAAGTTTTTTAAGCTTTGTAGATGGCTTCTGGGATCTTTTAAGGAAAATTCAGAAGGCATTTTTCATGGCACACACCCAAGTGCCCATTCTGACTTATGTCTGGTTTGTGTTTGTTTGTTTATTTTTGTTAATCATTACCCGAGGACATTTTTCCATTGATTTTTAGGGAGAGTGGAAAAGAGAGGGAAAGACAGAGAGAAACATCCATGTGAGAGAAACACATTGATTGGTTGCCTCCTGCACGAGCCCCCACCAGGGGGCCCCACCAGGAGCCCCCACTAGCATTTTAACTGTTGGAGACAGAGGAATTATTCCAGAATGACCCAAGAATTCTGCGGCTGAATGATTGACATTTCTGGAAGGCTCTGTACAGTTTGATTGCACCCTGTAGCTTGCCCAGGATAGAGTAGATCCGTCATTCCCCTCAACATTTGTCTGATCACTTCACAATTTTTATTTTTGATTTGTGACATGCTGGGTATGTTCGGTGATTTTAGTGGTGTTAGAAAATTCTAGAAACAAGTCTCAAGGTTAAAATTAATTGGGACGTATTATGAGCAAGAATCTCAGATGGCTTACAGAATAATTCCTACACAAATACAGACTTAATTGCAGGGAGAAGCCTGCAGCCAAGGTACATGCCTTTGACCGGAATGGAACCTGGGACCCTTTGGTCTGCAGGCTGATGCTCTATCCACTGAGCCAAACCGGTTAGGGCTATCTAGTTTATTTTTGTTTCATTTCTCTCATTTTATATTGTATGTGCACACTAAGCTCCTCATACCTCATGACTCAATCTAATCTAGAGAGAATTCTACTTATTTGGATTTCTATGAAGCAAAATAAGATTATGGCTTGTATGACTCATAGAATTGCTTCATCAAATACAACTGAAAATGCAGGCAGAGGTTGCTGAGACCACTAGCATTTTAACTGTTGGAGACAGAGGAATTATTCCAGAATGACCCAAGAATTCTGCGGCTGAATGATTGACATTTCTGGAAGGCTCTGTACAGTTTGATTGCACCCTGTAGCTTGCCCAGGATAGAGTAGATCCGTCATTCCCCTCAACATTTGTCTGATCACTTCACAATTTTTATTTTTGTGTGACATGCTGGGTATGTTCGGTGATTTTAGTGGTGTTAGAAAATTCTAGAAACAAGTCTCAAGGTTAAAATTAATTGGGACATATTATGAGCAAGAATCTCAGATGGCTTACAGAAGAATGATAGAGGAGTTTGATGTGATTAGAATTAAAAAAATAATAAATGAGTGATAGGGTAATAAACGCTAATTATGAAGTGCCAAATAGTGAAATTTCAAGCCGTCCCTGTTATGTGAACCCTTTTTGTTAGAAATAAAGCTTGCAATAAAGTTGTTGTTTGCTTTTCCTTTTCCTGGAGCTGCAGAGAGGGTTCAGTTGCTAGTGAAAATGCCTTTGTCTATTTTTAAACTGTGTGTTAGAATGTGCTTTGGAGAGATGAGTACTTGTTTTCTTCTTCCACAACTCTTGTAATAATCTTTATCGATGTGCTAATCTTCTATTTGTCTAAATTTACAACATGTTGTAAGAAATGTCATGTTATAAGAATGTTCAGCATTATACCATAGGCAAAGAAGAGTTATATAAACCATGTCCCTTAAGGTTTTTTTTTAAATTAACTATTTGGTGAGAAAGTTTGATGATTGCATTTGACTTAATATATTTGGTGTATTTATTTAAACAATACTAAGTTTTGAATGAAGATTTTTTTAAGGGGATAAAATGCATCATAGCATTGTATCAACAATGTGCACAAGTGACAGCTTTTTAAGATAACAAATATAATTCATTCATTAACAAAAATCTGACCTCAGAGTTCCATAATATAAAGATTTACTTAGCTTGTAAAACCTATAGCAGATCGTTCATATATTCCGAGGTGGAAAATAGGCCAAGGAAATTTTTATCATGTGATCTCTAATAAAGAATTAATTAAGGTAGCTATTAGTTTGTTAATCAGTAAGAATGTGTGAGTTTCCGTGTTTCATGTTTCCAATTCTAAATTGGGGTGGATGGAACTAGAATACTTTTAGTAAGTATTCTCCTGAAATGAGAAGGAACTTTTCAGTGTGGCTCTCCAATTTCAGGAAGCACATCATGGCTTCTCAATATCTGAGATGACCCATAAATTTACGAAATACTGCCACCAGGCAAAGTATTCAGAAGTGTTTGATGTTCATGGACCAGTGTGATCAGACTATCTGTGTAGTTTATGCCAGCTTTGTACAAATCCCATAAGGGGAGAAAACAGAAGCTATACCTTGTTTTACGGAGCATTGCCTTGCCCAGAGTTATTCATCCAAGTGGCACAACTAGCAGTAGAATATGTACTTACAATTACGTGATACAGGCCATGCTTTGTTTCCTCCTAAATTCTACCCCAACGAGTTAGCTCCTCTATGCAGTCAATCTAATGTGGTCGACATGGCTAAAAACCAAAGCCTAACTATTTGGGTATTTTGAGCTCTTTTGGTCCATGGACAAGATTTTACAAACAGCATATGGTGCAAATGTCACTTATTGTGTCAATATCACCATCCCCAAGCCAGTTGTAGCTGGTGATTCATCCCTTATATGGAACCACCAATAGCACTCCACATATATCCTCAGAAAATTGTGTTCCTCTGTTCCTTCTTTCCTGCCTTCTTTTGGATTATTTAAAAAATTTTAAGAAATCCATTTAAATTTATCTATTAACTGTTTAGCCATACCTCTGTAGTTTTAGGGGCAGCCTTAGGTATTATAGTATACATTTTTACTTTTCACGGTTGACTTAGAATTATTATTATACCACTTATATAAAATGTAGAAAATGTGCAGCCACAGAGTTTCACCCACTTTCCTATTGTTTATATTATATTTATCATATGTATTACATATCCATGTTATTTTAAATTATCAAGAATGCTTACAAAATACTGGGCCTTGTGCAAGGGTTTTATAACTATTACTATTCTCAGAGAGGTTAACTAATGTACCAAGCGGACTGAGAAAGGGGAAGAGCTGAGAATTGAACTCACAAAGTTTGCCTTTGAAGGCCATGCTATTGTTTACTAATCATAGTGAACTTGTGTTCTGCAGTGACTCTCTAATTCCTCTCCCATGTATCATCTGCCTACATGATTCATTATGTATCTTTCCTGAGGGCAACAATTTTGCCTTTTTCATCTTTATCTAGGGGTAGATAATAGTGTCTTGCACATAGTAGGTGGTCAATAAATGTGTGCTGAATTAAGTTGTTTATATTCTATCATTGTAGTCTACCAGGTCTGCTATTATAATGTCTCACTGCACTTACATTTTCCCTTTGTAATGATTTATAGCATGATGTATTATTCTTTCTTCATAAGATTATTTATCTCTTCAACTATATCATGTGTGTATTTTATAAATACATATTAGATAAATAGATACCGGGCAATGAACATATTTAACATATTGTATGACTTATTTGTTCATTTATTTATTTATTTTTAAAAGTTTTATTATATGCTAGGCCTGTGCTAGATTCTGGGGATACAACTATGAAAAATGCAAATTCCCAAACTAATAACCATGCCTCCTAACTCACTAATTTCCTAGAGAGCATTTCTCTAATTTTGTCTTTCGTCTTGAATTCAATATCCTTTGCCTGGGTGATTATCAAGCCTATAGAAATCAAATCTGAAAAAAGTATTCTATTCCTTCAAGGCATTGATAAAAAGTCATTGACGAATCACAGTGCTCTACCTTCAAGCACTTTCTCAGTGAATTCAGGTGAATACAGTTGCAACGTCCAGCTGGTGGTGATTGGCACACGTCACTGAGCATCAAGAAGCACATCAGAGCTTCAGATTTACTGCTCAGACTTCAGGACAGCCCTGCTGAGACTTTAGAGGACAGCTTGTCCATTCATTGAGCGGCCTCCCACTGGAGACAGTGCTCTAGCCGGCTGTTCAGTGTGTGCTCAGACTCATCGAATGGCCGACCATGTCCGCGTGTAGCCTGTGATGGCGTTTCTCGGAGGGAAGAGTGGAACACTTTGCTAGTGAGCACTATGCTGTCTGTAACTGTGTTTGCTTGGCACACATATGTAAGACCATTTCCTGCAAACACACCAGCCTACATTTCTGTTGGCAAGTGTTGGATTTTTGGTCTGAAAGTGTCGCGGGGCCTCCACTTTGGGGGAGAACTGCTCCTAAGGGCGTGAACTCCCTGACACTCCTAACCGGCTCTGAGCATGAGCTGAGCACGTTTAAGAGCCACAAGCTTTCAGGTAAAGAGACACAAGCTCACGGTGGAAAGTCGTTGGCATGAAGCGGAAACATTCTCCGAGCTGCAGGTGCTCACTGTGCTTGTGGGTAGGACACTGACAGCACATAGTCCAGAATGTGTTTGGTGTTTATATCCATCCGGTGAAGGTATCTTACCTGGAATATGAAAAGAACTCCTACAAATTAATAAGTAAAAGGCAGGCATATTAATAGGCAAATGTACAAAAGCTCAAATAGGTTTTCAAAAAGAAGGATATTCAAATGAGTAATAAGCATAAGAAAAAGCTTTTAATCTCAGTAGTTCTTAGGGGAATTAATGTAATACTTTAAACCAGGGTCTCCTAAGACCATCAGAAAACACATATATAATTACATATTGTTTTTGTGATTAATCACTATGCTTTAATTATGTTCAATTTGTAACAATGAAATTGGAGGTCACCACAACATGAGGAACTGTATTAAAGGGTCACGGCATTAAGAAGGTTGAGAACCATTGCTTTAAACAATAAAGAATTTTTAAAAAGGAACCTTAGTAATATATCATTATGCATACACCAAAATGGATAAAATTTTTAAATCTGATGATACCAAGTATTGGCAAGAATTACATTCCTGGTGGGAGTGTAAATTGTTACAAGCCCTTTGGAAAACTGTCTGGCAGTAGTTATTAAATTAAACATACTCATATCCTATCACCAAGCAAATATGCCTGCCAGGTATTTACAGAAATTGTGCCTCCCAAGTATATTATAGAAATGCTTATATATGTATGTATGACATACACAATGTTTGTAGCAGCACCATTTGTAATAGCTTCACACTGGTAGCAACCTAAATGTCCATCAACAATAGAGTGGATAACTTAATTACGAACTTTTTATAAAATGGAATATTTTACAACAAAAACAGAAGATGGAATTAAGTATTGTTACACATAATATGAAAGAATCTCAATATTTAGTTTAAGAAAAAACAGCAGACACAAAAGAGACTCACAGTGTGATTCCATTTATATGAAATTTAAGCAGACAGTGCTAATTTACGGTGCCAACAGTTAGCATAGCAACAAAACAGAAGTGCTGGGTGTGAGTGGGTGCTACAAGGTAACATTTCTGCATATTGGTGCTGAATACATGTTGAATTTATGCAAATTCACCAAACTATACCCTTACGGTTTTTAATTTTTTTTATATTTCTTTTTTATGTTATATTTGGTTTTTACTTAGGAAATAGGTACAAGATGAAAAAATACAGTTTTGGAACTCTCCCTTCATAGTGAAATAGTTTTTAAAACATTCTGGTTGTGGAAAAGTATTTTTTACTCTTCTTCTGCAAACTTGCATGTCTTAATCCAGAAGAAACAAATAAATAAACAAGTGTGTAATGAAATTCTAATTAAATTTATTTCACATTGTGATAACCAATAATCTCTAAGTAATTTGGGCATTCATTTTATTTTAATAACCTAGTTCTTTGAAATCTAATAGCTCAGACAGGCATTTAATTTGATCCAGCCAAAAAGTGAATTTGGCCTTTTGATCCAATTTCTCTCTCTCTCCCTCTCCCTTTCTCTCTCTTCTCTCTCTCTTTTCTCTGTGGCTATCTTTCCCCTCCCTTCCTTCCTCCCTCCCCTCCCTCCCTCCCTCCCTCCCTCTCATTCTCTCCCCTTTCTCCCTCCCTCCCTCCCTCCCTCCCTCCCTCCCTCCCTCCCTCTCTCCCTTCCTTCCTTCCTTTTTACCCTTTGTTTTTGGGAGGCTTCTGATTTTTTCATTGAATAGGTAAGGCTTTATTGACATACTAGTGGCCTGGTGTATGGATTCATGCACACTGAAAGGAAATTAATTAGAAGAAATATTTTAGTATTGCTATTCACCCTTTCCCTATAATAGAAGTGTCAACCAAATTCACGATTGACAATGACAGATAGAAACACGTGTGCAATTGGTGCCAACAAGAGCTTTAAATGTATTGCGCATGTGGGAGTCAACGTTTATTTTTAAATTGCCAGTGCGCGTCATATGTACCGGCCAGTTGGTTGGTTGGTCAGATGGTTGGATGGACAGACGGTCAGTCACTTAGCCTTTTATATATATAGATTTTGTAGTGGCTCTGTTGAAGGAGAAATTTTATGAAAATCATTGGTAAGACCCTGGTTCTAAAGAGGTCATGGTTATATGTTCCTGGATAGGATAATGATCTTGATGGGTCCCAGACCAGTGATGGCGAACCTATGACACACGTGTCAGAGGTGACACGTGAACTCATTTTTTTGGTTGATTTTTCTTTGTTAAATGGCATTTAAATATATAAAATAAATATCAAAAATATAAATCTTTGTTTTACTATGGTTGCAAATATCAAAAAATTTCTATATGTGACACGGCACCAGAGTTAAGTTAGGGTTTTTCAAAATGCTGACACGCCGAGCTCAAAAGGTTCGCCATCACTGTCCTAGACCATAGTTAACATTGTAGCTTTAAGTAACTCCCTTAAAGATGCATTAGCCTTGAGATACATGAGGGGAAAGGATATATAGGCCTCAGGCTAAATCTGAGGTGGCCATATCACACTGAAGGATGTAATAATATAAACCTTCTGTGAAGAAGGTTAATTTTACATAATTAACCATAAACATTCCCATAGGAATATATCCTCACATTTTTGAGCGAGCAGTTCTGAGCAGCGTTAAAGGGACTAACCTCACTAACATATGCAGAACTCATATGATGTGTTCAGTCTATAGAGATGCAAGTCCAGTTCCTTAGCAGCAGACCCTTATTCAGTTTGGACACTTCTCCATTAGAACTGCATTGTTATCCATTTGATGTTCATAAATTTCAGCGTATTTTGATATTGTTTACTAAAACATAACCTGCTTTTGGTCTCCCCAAACCATTTAACCCTGTTATTCTTTTCTTGAAGTATTTCTTTTGTTATATTATTTATGCCTAGCAGATTACCATCATTCATTCATTCAGTGGCTCATTTATTTAGTCATTCACTTATTCATAGCTAATCAAATATTTATTGAGAGTGCTTGGTGCTAGTCACAGTATAGGCTTCTCGGGAAGGAGCTGTAATTAGGTCACAGTCTTGAGCCTTCAGGAGCTCCCTATCCAGTAAGAGAGGCCAATAGCTAAATACATATTTGAAATGCAGTGACTCTACAAAGTGTAAGAGAAAGAGTTGTTCAGTTTTGCTCATAGTCCAGGGGGGTTGGTGGGTTGAAGGGGTAGGGAAGAATCTATCTATCTATCTATCTATCTATCTATCTATCTATCCATCCATTTTCAGAGTTTAGATACTTGGATTGGGTCTAGCAAAAGAGAAGTTCACCTGCTAGAATAGGTGGTCAAAGGATGGGACATAAAGTGGGCTGTGGTGGGAATTATTTAATGCAGAGGGAACTATAGCTATAAGCAGCTTGTTATTAACAGAACAGGTCATAGTTAATGAAGAAGGAGATAGACTGTTAACAATAGCTAGTATGATTTAAGCACTAAATCTCAGAAACTGTTCTTAATGTGTTATATATATCAACTCTTATCACCTTCCCAACAACTCTATGGTAGTTACTCTATCGCCTTTACATAGATGAGGAAACTGAGGCCAGAGAGGTTACATAATTTATATAGCTAGCAGTATATGGTAATTGCTGAGGCCAGGATATGAACTCCTAACTCTTATGTCTCTTAAATAAGAAATATGAGTTTGGAGAAAAAAAATCTTGGAGGCCCCATACAAATGAATTTGAAATCAGTTCTATATACAGGGTGGGGCATAAGTAGGTTTACAGTTGTACATATGGAAAATAATGCAATAATTAATAACTAATAATACAAGGATAAATTCTGTGTTTCGCATACTCACAACTGTAAACCTACTTTTGCCTAACCCTGTATTAGGCGATCCTTTAGAAAGTTTCAAGCGGGTAGTGGGATGATAAAAAGTTTATAATAGAAAATTCATTCAATATCCATGGGGAAAAGAAATATTACCAAAGCAATTCCAGAGGCAGGAATATCAGCTCTTTATCTCTTCCCTTTTTCATTCCAAAATTAAATTAAGGCGACAACTTACAGTATGAAAACTAAGTAGGAAAGAAAGATAAAGAGAAAAAAAAAGGGTTAAGAATATGAAATTGCCAGGATTAAGGCAAGGGCAGCAAACATAAGGTGCTATGCCATATGTCTGCTGAGGCTGTACCACATGTTTAGTTCTAATCCACCAACATGAACATGGAAATAAATACTAGAGGCCCAGCACATGAAATTCCTGCAGGGGTATGGTCCCTAGGCCTGGCCTGCGATGAGGACCATCTTCCCTGGCCACTGGCAGCTGGCCCCGTCCCTGCTGCCACCCACCCCCGGTTCCCCGTTCGCCATCGGGCAATTGGAGCCTGCCAACTGGGGGGAGGAACCAAGAGGTTGGCTGTTCCCGCCCACTTGCAAGCTCCAACCCCAACGCTGGTCGCCCTCTGTGTGGGGCGACTGGTGGGGTGGGGGCCTTGGCCTGGCACCGCCCGCATCTGTCACCACCAACCCCCGCTTCCCTGTTCACTATCAGGCAGTCTGGACCTGCCTTCAGCTCCTGTGTTGAGCATCTGCCCCCTGGAGGTCAGTGTACATCATAGCAACCGGTCGTTCCCCTGTTTGGTTGATTTGCATATTACCCTTGTATTACATAGGATAATCAATTCGCAGAATCCATAAAATATTTGGGGCAAATGGTAAGAAGAAGAGGGAAGGTATAGAAGGAAGGGTGGATATGTGATACACATCTTTCTGATGATTTGGCTTAATATATAGAAGTAAATATTAGACTGTCAAGGTTGGAAGATAACATTTTATAAATATTACTAGGGGCCCAGTGCACGAAATTCGTGCACTGGGTGTGTGTGTGGGGGAGTGTCCCTCAGCCCAGCCTGCCCTCTCTCACATACTGGGAGCCCTCAGGCATTGACCCCCATCACCCTCCAATCGCAGGATCGGCCCCTTGCCCAGGCCTGACGCCTCTGACAGAGGTGTCAGGCCTGGGCAGGGGACCCCCAGCTCCCCACGGTTGCAGGCTCCGCCCCTGCCCAGGCCTAACGCCTCTGGCTGAGGTGTCCGGCTCGGGCAGCGGGGACCCGCAGCTGTAGCCGCCCCGCGATCGTGGGCTCCGCTTTAGGCCCAGGCAAGGGACCCCTAGCTCCCAGGACTGCCAGCTTCGACCGTGCCCAGCTCCCATCGCTGGCTCCACCCCTACTTCCTGCTATCACTGGCCAGGGTGGCAAAGGCGCCTGATTCTCCGATCATGGCTGGGGGGCAGGGCAAAGGCGGCCCCAGGGCCGCCTTTGCCCTGCCCCCCAGCTCTTAGCTCCCCCCTGGGTTTCCGATCACTGTCAGTGGCAGGGGGTTTCTTCCTGCTTTCCCTTTCGCCTCCCTGCATTGTGCCTACATATGCAAATTAGCCGCCATCTTGTTGGCAGTTAACTGCCAATCATAGTTGGCAGTTAATTTGCATATAGCCCTGATTAGCCAATGAAAAGGGTATTGTCGTACGCCAATTACCATTTTTCTCTTTTATTAGTGTTGATTACTATCAGCCCATATTTTCATAGATATTGGGTAATAGAGAGTTCAAAATTATTTCTGAATTAGCTCCTTTAGTGCAGCCATTGATGTAGTTAGTTGATTGAAGAATCATATGCTTTAACCATCAACTGAGCTAGGCATGCACTTGGCATTCTCTTAAAATGTCGCATGCTCAACCTGGCTGGTATGACTCAGTAGCTGAGCATCAATCTGTGAACCAGGTAGTCATGGTTCTATTCCCCGGTCAGTGCACATGCCTGGGTTGCAGGCTCAGTCCCCAGTTGGGGGTGTGCAGGAGGCAGCCAATCGATGATTCTCTCTCATCATTGATGTTTCTATCCCTCTCTCCCTCTCCCTTCCTCTCTGAAATCAATAAAAAAAAATTTAATATGTTGCATGCCTGAATAGAACTAGTCTGAATGCCTCCTCCTGTTCCATTGCTCACCCATGCACTCATGCACAGGTATTCTGCTTGGAAATGAACTGCTGGCCAAGGGTTGAAAGTAGAGACCCAAAGGCAGGATCAATATTATTATAAGGAAAGAAGCTTCCATCTGTGCTAACATAGAGTCAGTATGTACAGACCAAGACTAAGCGTTCTACTCCATAGCAAAGTTTAGTCTGGAAAAATTGTTAAAGCAGGTGCAACCAAATATGCACCACAGTCATAATTCATTAAAACTTCCAACAGGCTAGGTTTGAACAGGACAACCTCCTAGTGTATCTTCCAAGATTAATTATTTGTGAAATGAAAAGCAAAGGGACTGAAGTAATATGGAATTATTTGACAAAAATCAGTTAATAGTTTCTCTGAAGCTCATTGTAGTGGCTCTATGTAGACAATAGGATCAATTTCTTATGAAGGCTCACCTGGCTCATAATTAGAAAAGTTTTCTGTTAGAAAAGATGAGGGGAACTTCAGATATAAGATTAAGGTTATGGGGAACAGACCAGGGGTCCAGTAGAGGGGTTTTGGAGGCCAAGGAGTAATGGGTTAGTGGGCCAGATAAATGAATGACTTCAGAGGCTTACTATTCCAGTATTATATGAGGTTAATGAGAGTGTGAGGCATAATGGAAAAAGTCCTGACTGTGAGGAAAGTGAGCAACCAGCTGGAAGTCTGGGGCCGTGTCATCATTCTCTCCTGCAGTTCCTGGTGGTGTGGCAGCAAAGAGGTGGGTAAAGTTCTCTGCAGCTATGAGGGAGTGTCTTCGTCTTTCTGGAGAGTGTAGTATTGGGAGTTGGGAGAGAACTGCCACTTCCTTATAGAGAGTAGAGAGTATACATAGTAGAGAGACACAATATACTGGAAAACTTAGCAGATAATAGATATAATGATAATGTAATTGGCCTTAGATTATAAAGCAGAGAAAGTAAGTCTCGTACGTATTAACCTGCATCTCTAGGCTTTCAGTGTTGTAACTCTTCACTCTACCGCTTAAAATCCTTGGTGCCTATAGCAAACATTTTACTTAATTGTGGAATACAGAAAACGTTGTCCCTAAGATCAAGAATGAGACAGGATGTTCAATCTCACTAATTCTAGACAACATGGTACTGGAGGTTCTATCCAGGGAATTTAGATAAGAAAATGAAATCAAAGGCATCTAGACTGAAAAGGAAGAAGCAAGAGTATATCTATCTGTATATAAAATATCCTAAGGAACCCACACACATTTTAAAAAATTAGAATTATTATGTAGTTCAGCAGTATAAAAGATTAGCACACAAAAGTAACTTGTCTTTCTAGACAGTCAGTCTGAAGATAATATTTTAAAATTCCAATTTGTTTGAATAAAATCCTTAGAAATAAATTTAACAAAATAAATGTGAGACTTATACAGTGAACACTACAAGCAATTAAGTAAGACAAATGGAGAAATATCCTGTGTTCATAGGTTGGAATACTTAATATTATTAAAATGATATTGGAAGACTAAATATTAAGATGGCAATACTCGCCAAATTGATCTACAGATTCAGTAAAATCTCTATCAAAAATCCAACTACCTCTATTGCAGACATGAACAAACAGACCCTAAAATGTATATGGAAATGCAGAGGACCCAGAATAGACACAACAGTCTTGCAAAAGAAGGATTAAGTTGGAGAACTAACACTTCCCAATTTTAAAACTTTCCACGAAGCTACAGCATCAGCACAGCATGGTATTGGCATAAAGACAGGCTTTCAGAGCAGCGGACCTGGAATTGAGAGTTCAGAGACAAACCCGTACATCTATGGTCAGTTGATTTTCAACAAGAATGTCAAGTCAGGTAAATGTGTGAAAATAGGTTGTTGGTTGTTGTTTTTCTCAGCAAATAATACTAGGACAATTGGATATCTACATGCAAAGGAAAAAAGAATTTGGCTCTTCCACCATATACAAAAATTAACTCAAAGCAGTGTAAGATTAAAAGTTAAAAAACTCTTAGAAGGAAACATAGGCTTCAATCTTGTGACCTTGGATTAGGTAATAAGAATATATTATACTTAAAAGTACAAGCCACTAAAGAAAAAACAACTAAATTGGACTTGATCAAAATTTTAAAAAACCACTTCTTTGCATCAAAGAATTTTATAAAAAAAGTGAAAAGAATATATAGATAGGGAGAAAATATGGGCAAAAGATTTGCATGAACATTTCTCCAAAGAAGATATAAAATGGCCAATAAGTGAAAAGATACCAACCATCCTTAGTCATAAGGGAAATACAAATCAAAACCACAACAAAATACCACTTCACACCCATTAGGATGGCAAAATAACAACAGCAATAATAATATAATAAAACAGATAATAACTACTGTTGGAGAAGATGTGGAGAAGTTGGAAGCCTCATACATTCCTGGAGGGAATGTAACATGGAGCACCTGTGGTGGAAAACAGTTTGACAGTTCCTCAAAAGTTAAACATAGAGTTACTACGTGACCTAACAATTCCACTCCTGGGTATATACCCAAGAAAATTAAAAGCATATGTTAAAGCAAAAACAAGAATGTCCATAGCAGCATTATTCATGATAGCAAAAAAATGAAGACAACCCAACTGATGAATGGATGAACTGAGGGATTTATAAACAAATAATGGTATATCCACACATTGGGATATTTTTCAGTTGTAAAAAGAAATGAAGTATTAATACATATCTAGGATGATGAACCTTGAACATATTATGCTAAGTGAAAAAAGCCAGGCACAAAGATCACATATTACATGATTCCATTTATTTGAAATGTCTAGAATCAGCAAATACATAGAGACAAAATAAATTGGTGGTTAGCAGGGGCGGGAGGAAAGAGGAATGGGGAGTGACTGATAATGGGTACAGGCTTTCTTTTTAGGGTGGTAAACTGTTTTGGAATTACATAATGATGATGTTTGCACAATCTTATGCATTCAAAAACTGCTGAATTGTACATTCGAAAATGGTGAATTTTATGGCATGTGAATTGCATCTCAAAAAAAAAAAAAAAAAGCGCCAAGCTTATTATGATGGTGTGCTGAAGACCATAGTTTTGATCACTTGAATCCATTTCAACTCCCTTGCAGTAAGCTTGAATGCTTGCCGGACGCTGAGAGTGTTCGCCAAGCAGGTGGACCTGGGAGCGTTGAAAGCCCGAAGTGACACAGAGGCATTGCTTTGATCGTTCTGCCATGAGCACATTGGGATTGTTAAATTTTGTATGTTCCTCAGTGGCAGAGGTAGCAGAGTTCCCAGGATCTGTGTCATAGTTTCATGGGTGTTGAGAGCCAGGACTGAAACAGCCATTTGCAGATACCAACTGAAGCTGAAGGCGTGGGGCCCTGGAGCCAGCAGCCGCAGCAGTAGCTTCTAGAGCCCCCAATTCCTGATCACAGCAGAGATGGCTGCTTCGAGGATCATTTGGGAGGGGTTGTTGTGGGGATCCCTCCTTAAAGATCAGCCTCGAAGCTTCTTACAAACCTCTTCCAATGATTTTCTAAGCCCCCGTTTCTCTGAATCACTGTCTTCTTATTTAATTTGCTAGAATGATTTCTGCTCCTTCAATGAAAGCCTGATGGATGCACATGGTGCATGAGGCTCCTGCCAACCACCTGCCCTGCTTTTTCATGCCTCTGTGCCTTTGTAACTGCTGTTACTTATGCCTGGATTATTCCATTCACACTTCTCTGCCTAGTCATTTTCAAAGCCTCAGTCATCGCCTGGAAGTGTCATTGTCTGGAGGAAGCCTCTCCAGGAGGTCTCTTTTAACACCTCCTCCCTCAGTCTGTGCAGGTGCTCCTCCCCTGTACACACTGCCTCTGTACACCATGCTGCATTGCAACACTCGACTTATACCTTGAGACTGTGTGCACCTGCAGGGCAAGACCTCTTCACACTCTTCTCTCTTCACCCTTTTACTTACTTAGCAGAGGCTGGACCATTCATGCTTGCTTTTCAGAATTGAATTGTTTGCCTTTGAACATTCCTAGTAGAGTGTGTGTGTGTGTGTGTGTGTGTGTGTGTGTGTGTGTGTGTGTGTAACATCATATAAGGACTAAAGACCAGCTTGAGAAAAGTAGGTTAAAATACCAGAATTATACATAAGGGAAAAGATAATAAATTGGGGCTCTATTTGTAGGTCCATGATGGAGTACAATTATTTCTTAATTTAAGTTGCCTCTTCAGGTTGATTTAAGAGCTCATTAAAATGAGAAATATTTTTCACAGAACTGTGAATATGGTGAAATTAGGATATCCTTTAATCTACTTATGCAGACAGTAGTTAGTGTTTACTAATTAAATTAGAAAATTTGTGTAATATGTTCATTGAATGATAAACACATTCCAAATTACCATTATTTTTTCTCTTTATTGTGAACAAGTACTTTTAATTCACAGATATATATATATTGTATATCTTTATGAATGTAAAGGAGAAAGTGTTGCAAGGGTTCCAGATCCACAGTCTGAAGACGGGTCTTCATCCTTGTCACAAGGCTGGAAACAACTTTTGATTAAAAATATGGCAGAGGAGAGACAATAGGAGAGGGAAATTGTTGGCCTGCAGTCTTTCAGAGGGTGACCTTGGACTGTGAGTGGCTGGACAAAGTCTCTCATCTGTACACAGGTTTCAAGTTCTGGGCTTATCAGAAAGAATTAAACCAATAAAGATTGAGTCTTTTAAAAACAAGGCAGATGGTCAAGTTAGGAAAGCTCACTACGCGACAATACAGCATGGTCTTTTTAAATAGTGAGTTGGGAAGAAATGCATAAATACCATGCTAGTTACGAAATTGCACTAATTTCTTTGGGAGCCTATGTGAATTTTTAGGGAAATGTGGGAAGACAGGCACACTCCTCACACTTTGTGCTGCACTTACTGAGTTCAGGGTCAAAGGATTCTAATAATTCCCTGGACTGCAGTTTCAGTGCAGTCTCATACGTACATATGATTCATTTTCTGGGCCTTTCAATTCAATAAAATACTAAGTGATTATTACCATTTCAAGGCATATGAGATATATGCTATGTTTCTCTCTCTTTTTTTGTAAAAATAACTTTTAATTTTTTTATTATTAAGAAAGCTATGCATACTAATTACTGGGAAATTAAAAAAAATAAAACATGGAGGTAAGCAAGAAGATAACCTGTAATTCTACATGCCAGATAAAAATACTGTGAAAGCTCCAGTGTCCGTGCTCCCAGACACTTTTCTAAGTGTATAATTTTTCCTTATGGAATTATAGTTACACTAATAAAACATTTTATTCTTCTAGAATACAAGAGGAACAGCTATCCGTGTTAACATTATTTTTGGCAGTTCCATGGTGTCCCTTCATGTGGATTACCATGATCTACTTAATTAATCCCCTATTGCTTGACATTTAAAATTTTCCAATTTTTCAAAAGTACAAGCAGCACGGTGATGAATAGAAATGTAATTAAATCTTTTCACACAACCTTTATTATAGTCTAAGGATAAACTCACCAAACTGAAATTACTGGGTCAGAGGGCATGGTTATTTTAAAAGCTTTTGATATATATTACCAAATTGCCCTTTGAAAATATTCTATCATTTACATTTTCTTCATATGACAGTGTTATTTCTCTCTATTTTAACCTACAGCCACTAAAAATATTAAAAATATCTTCACAAATCTGGTTAGACAAAAATGTGCTTATTTCTTTATGAGTCTTTAAACCTTATCCATTGTTATTACTACAGCATATTTCCAGTTTGTAACTTGTCTTAAGTTTGTGAGCTTTTAAAGAACAGATTGTCAAATGTATTTGTTTTTTTTCCTTCATGGCTGCTGTCCTTGGTATCATGCTTGAGAAATGCATACAAATATTATGCAGCCCGTTTATGTAGCAATTTACCTATATTTTATTCTATTACTTTGTGTTTTCATTTTTTTTAAACAAAAATAAATCTTTAGACCTAGCCATTTTGGCTCAGTGGATAGAACATCGGCCTGTGCAGTGAAAGGTCCCGGGTTTGATTCTGGTCTGGGGCACATGGCCAGGTTGTGGGTGGGATCCCCAGTGGGGGGCGAGCAGGAGGCAGCCAATCAATGACTCTCTCTCATCATTGATGTTTCATTCTCTCCCTCTCCCTTCCTCTCTGAAATCAATAAAAATATATTTCTTTAAAAAAGTAATTTAGTTGTTTGAAAATTTGCATTGTGTTCTGTAAAAACATGCTGGTCTGAGCTTTTACGAGCCCTTCCAGGACTGCAGTAAAAATGCAAATGCTGTATCAGATAGACTCATTTGTAAAGTGAAGGGTGGGGCAGCATTATTACTTGACTGCCAGTAACTCTTTAAAACTAAAATGTCGTGAAAAATTCCAAGGCAAGATCTGGTGCATTAAACAGCATTAGAAAAATATTTCCAAGTTGCTCCCTAATGGTAAAAGAATTTTAAAAATATTAGACATTTAAAAATTCTAGGCGGCTTATCTATTTAGTAACAGATTTGAAAAATAGAATACTAACTGATTTCTTGTACTTCTTAAAAAAATTAATACCATTAAGGAAAACTGGAAATGCTTCCATAAGTCATTGATTATTATAAAAGCTGGTGTATCACAGAGCTGAATTCACTCAATAACTGATTAGATTTTTTTCTCATTTTACCTTTGCAAATATTATGATTTATAAGAAATATTTATTTGGTCACTCAGGAGACCAAATGAGAAATATATATATTTCTCATTCCACAGTTCCTGGTTCACAGCTCCGCAAACCCTTAGAATTTCCTAAATATTGAGAGAGATAAAGTGCCTTTTGTTATGTTAATGAGGTGACTTTGGCATTCACTTAAGGATGGAGGCTGGTTGCCTCCCATTGGGGCAGAGACTGGAGATTGAATTAATCACCAAAGGCCATGGACAATGAATCATGCCTGCGTAATGAAGCCTCCATAAAAACCCAAAAGGACTGGGTTCGTCAGCTTTGGTTTGGTGAACACACGAAGGTGTTGGGGGACTGGCATGCCTGGAGGGGGTATGGAAGCGTCTTCACTTTTCCCATACCCTGCCCTTGTATCTCTTCCATCCGGCTGCTCCTGAGTTTTATCCCTTGTACAATAAGCTAGTAACCGCAAAAGCAACATGCTCCGCTAAGTTCTGTGAGGGGCTGTAGCAAATCAGACCCAAGAAGAGGGTTGTGGGAACTTCTGAGCTGTAGCCAGAAGAACAAGTTGGACTTGCTGTTGGCATCTGAAGTGGGGGTGAGGAGTCCTGTGGGACTGGACCCTCAACCTGTGGAATCTAATGCTATATCTGCATTGATAGTGTCAAAATTGAGTGGAGTTCTCAGACAACCTGTGATATCTGGGGAATTTCTTGTTGGTGTGGGCATCTCCTGTTAGGGTAGCCAAAAGAGGAACGCATGAGGCCAAAGGGGGTAAAGAATTACGAATTTATTAAGTCATCTGGATACCAGATGGGCTGAGCCCCCAAATGGCGCCAGCACCCAAAGATGGGGAATCAGAGATTTTTAAAGGACTCTAGGTGGGCTTTTTCTGGGCGGGGAATTCTCTGTGCAGGTCCGGATTCTGGGAAAGTCCAGAGGGGAGGGATATGGTCTTAGCAAGTGGAATGTGGTCTAAGCAAGTGGAGTGTCCATTGTGAAGTGTCCTGAAGGTCAGTTCCCAGGGCGGTGGTATTGATTCAATGCTTTGATCAGACCTAACATCCCCCACACATTGGGTTTGGTACCAGGAACCTAGTTTAACCTTTATGTACACAAAAGAGCAAATATGTTAAATCATCTATTTATTAAGGATTATTGTAGCAGTCATTGAAGTAAGCTTACTTGAGCGGTGTTAGAAATTACTTTTGAATGGGACAGAAATTTAGTCAAAAGTCTAATGGTCCCTATAGTATTTTGAGGTCTACTGGTCAGTTTTAGGGTTTTTTCAAATAGCAAAGGTGCTGAAAATATAGGCACATGTGCTATAAAGGGATGACCGAACAGAAAGAAATATGGAAAGAAAGCATGTGGTATGACACGAAAAACAGGGTGGACAACCCCTGCTTTTGGATGGTTAGAGCAAACTTTTTTTGTTTATATGAGTCACCCTGGGACCTTGATAAGATATATACATATTCTGATTCAGAATCAGAATAGGCCCTAGCCTACATTTCTAACAAGCCTCAGATGCCAAGGATCCTTGGAGCACACTTCGAGTAGCAATAAATTAGAGGAATTTGACTTCATTTCAGCTCCACAATTCTAGGCTTCATGAACAGCATGAGATTCCTCTTGGTAAAGAGACATCAGGGTCTCAATGTTTTCTAGTATATTTCTGTTTCAGTATGAGAATCACCCACACTCACATCCAGAATCTAGACCCTCGAGTAAATTACTCACCCCCGAAGGTAATGAGGAGAGTGACGGCATGTTCTCAGGTTTCTGAACGCAGAGAGAGTAGAACTACAGCGTAGCCAGCAGGACTTCAGTGGTGCCGGACAACGAAAACGTTAGCAGAGAGCATGCAGGACAGGCTTGTGCGGTCTCTTACCCCGGGTAGCCAGGACCAGCCACGGTGGAGTGACTCTGCAGTAAGCTGTCCGAACCACACAAGAGCTGCTCCTGATTTGCCTGACCACCCTTGGGTCTGTTCTCTAATCTATGGTAATCGTATTAGCGGGCACAAGAGGCTGTGGAAGTGAGAATGTGGATGTGTATCAACTGGAAAATAATTTCAGGTTTTTGAATAAGTGTTTTAAGGCCCATGTAACCAGCTCCGAAGAACATTCCAACTTTGCCGATTTCTACTTGCAAGGAGGTTAATGGAAGATGTTAAAGGTCTAGACCCAGATCTGCTATTAACTAACTGTATGGTCTTGAACGAATCATTTTACAGCCTGGGCTTTAGGCCCTCACTCATTAAATGAGTGAGGTGGGTAAGGTGACCTATAGTATCTTTCAAGTGAATAATGTCATAAAAAGAGCTTGATATAAAACCTAAACTTGGGCTTTGAGCCTTTTATTTTCGTAAGGAATTAATCCATTACACATGTTAGGCCCAGAGGGTCAGCTTTCTAAATTAAAAAAAAAATACTTTCTTAGTTTCTGATTTTGAAGATGGTTTATAATAGGAACAGCATCTTTCTTTTGGCAATTGCCAGTGTCATTTCCATTCCTGTGTAGGTGATGGATTTTTTGCTCTCTGGCTGCCTCAGTGATTTTCTCTTAGATTTGGTATACTGAAATGTCACCACAATATATCTAAATATGGAATTTCTTTTTCTTTATCCTGATGGTAACTCATGCGTCTAGTATATGGTGATTCATATTTTCCATAAGTTTTATCATATTCTCATCCCATATTTTCAAGTATTCTTCCCCTATTCTCTTTATTATCATAGAACTTTTATTAGATGTGTATTAGTTCTTCTTGTTATGTTCTGAGTTTCTTAACCAATGTTATGTTTTCTGTCTCTGTGTCTTTCCCTGTGATTCTCTATAATAGTGGTTCTCAACCTTCTGGCCCTTAAAATACAGTTCCTCATGTTGTGGTGACCCCCAACCATAAAATTATTTTCGTTGCTACTTCATAACTGTAATGTTGCTACTGTTGTGAATCGTAATGTAAATATCTGATATGCAGGATGGTCTTAGGCGACCCCTGTGAAAGGGTCGTTCGACCGCCAAAGGGGTCGCGACCCACAGGTTGAGAACCTCTGTTCTGTAAGACGGCCTGAGATGTGTTCATTGAATCTTTATTCAGCTGTTTTAAAACTCACCTATTATTTTAGTGTGTTTTTTAATTTTTAAAATTTCTGTTTGGTTCTATTTTAAACCTACCCATGCTTTCTTCATCTTTCCTTCCTTATTGTGTCTACTTTTTCATGTACCTCTTTCATCATTGAAAAGACATATTGTGCTAGCAACACTTGATCTGAACACTCGCATGTACACTTAAGCCTTCTCTGATATTTGAGAAATACTTTTCTATAATCTGACTTATTTTGAAAATTGCTGTTTGCTCTTTATGACATTTTTTTATTTGAGTACAATATGATAGGTAGGGATTTGTATGAGTTAGGATTCAATGCAGCTGTACACAATGGTGAACTCCCAGATAACAGTGTCTTTAAAAAATAGAAGTACGCTGTGCCTCAAATAAAAGAAGTCCAGGAGTCACCAGTCCAGAGTTGGCTCCAGGAAATTTTAAAGAACCTAGCTTCCTCTCAACTCACTGCTCTGTCACCTAACTCTCCTCATATCAGTCGTTACAAAATGGCTAATGAGCTCCAGGCGTCACACCTGCTCTCCAGGCAGCAGAATAAAGGGAGGGAAGGGGTAAATTTCCTCATTTAAGGAAGTTTTCCCTCTGTCAAGAAACTAAAATTGTCCACTGTTTTTTTTTGGTATCGCTTGTTTAAAAAGCAATCCTTTACACATTGAACTTGCAATGCCATCTTCATCAAAAACTAAATTCTTAGATAACTTAATTTCTGAGCCCCCCCTCCCCCGTTATATCCATCCATTTGCTTACTGATGCAGCAGAACTAAATAGCTTTCATTTTCAACTTTTAATTTCTGATATACTGTAGCTGGTTATTTATCCCACCACTACCCACCCTCACCATAAAGAGAAAACTCGTGGCTATTTTCTTTTTTTTAAATTTCTTAATATATAAGATTTTTATTGTATAATAAGTATAAAGTTTGTACTATATTCTTGATTAATTATGCAGTTACATATATAATAGTATAAGAGCATAGTATAAGGAAATAGTATAACAGATAAGAGTATAATATGCCTTGATTTGCCTTAGATATTGCAAATTTTGAGAAGCTTTGGCTTTAGTATTAGTTCTATTGGTTAAGTTCATTGTTATTTATATTCTCCAAATTTAGTGTTAAAAGGAGCACAAAAGTGGGTCTTGATGGGAAAGTGACAATATGACACCAATACAGTCCAAATACTTATGAAGATGAATGATGTTATATTACTTCTGGACTTCATATGGTCCAATTTATTTCTTTTTTAAATTCTTTATTGTTCAAAGTATTACATATGTCTTCTTTGCCCCCCATTGACCTCTCCCTGCCCATTCCCGCCCCCCCCCCCCAGCACAGGCCCTCACCACCTACTGTCTGTGTCCATTCGTTATTCTTATATGCATGCATATAAGTCCTTTAGTTGATCTCTTACTCCCCACCCCCCCAATTTCCCCTGCTTTCCCTCTGAAGTTTGACAGTCTGTTTGATGCTTCTGTGTCTCTGGATTTATTTTTGTTCATCAGTTTATGTTGTTCCTTATATTCCACAAATGAGTGAGATCATGTGATACTTATCTGTCTCAGACTGGCATATTTCACTTAGCATAATGCTCTCCAGGTCCATCCATGCTGTTGCAAATGGTAAGAATTCCTTCTTTTTTACGGCAGCGTAGTATTCCATGGTGTAGATATACCACAGCTTTTTTATCCACTCATCTGCTGATGGGCACTTAGGCTGTTTCCATAGCTTAGCTATGGTGAATTGTGCTGCTATGAAGATAGGGGTTCATATATCCTTTCTGATTGGCATTTCCGGTTTCTTGGGATATATTCCTAGAAGTGGGATCACTGGGTCAAATGGGAGTTCCACTTTAATTTTTTGAGGAAACTCCATACTGTTCTGCTCAGTGGCTGCACCAGTCTGCATTCCCACCAGCAGTGCACAAGGGTTCCTTTTTCTCCACATCCTCACCAGCACTTGTTGTTTGTTGATTTGTTGATGATAGCCAGTCTGACAGGTGTGAGATGGTACCTCATTGTCATTTTGATTTGCATTTCTTGGATGATTAGTGACTTTGAGCATGTTTTCATATGTCTCTTGGCCTTCTGAATGTCCACTTTCGAAAAGTGTCTATTTAGGTCCGTTGCCCATTTTTTGATTGGATTGTTTATCTTCCTTTTGTTAAGTTGTATGAGTTCCCTATACATTTTGGAGATTAAACCCTTACCGGATGTAACATTGGCAAATATGTTCTCCCTTGCAGTGGGCTTTCTTGTTGTTTTGTTGATGGTTTCTTTTGCTGTGCAGAAGCTTTTTATTTTGATGTAGTCCCACTTGTTTATTTTCTCCTTAGTTCCCATGGTCCTAGGAGATGTAGCAGTAAAGATATTGCTACAAGATATGTCTGATATTTTTCTACCTATGGATTCTTCTAAGATTTTTATGGTTTCCTGTCTTAGTTTAAGCCTTTTATCCATTTTGAGTTTATTTTTGTTTATGGTGTAAGTTAGTGGCCTAGTTTTATTTTTATTTTTTGCATGTATCTGTCCAATTTTCCCAGCACCATTTATTGAAGAGACTGTCTTGACTCCATTGTATTCTCTTGCCTCCTTTGTGAAATATTATTCGAGTGTAATGGCTTGGGCCAATTTCTGGTTTCTCTGTTCTATTTCATTGGTCTATATGTTCTTGTGCACTGTGGTTATTTTCATTCATTTACTTACTTGAAAAGAATTTAGAATCATGGGTTAACTTACACACACACACACACACACACACACACACACACACGACAGACAATCTTGGAATCATAGGCAACTTCTAGACTTTGCATTGATCTGTGTTTTACACGCCCTCGCTTTTGCAGTTCTGTTAACATGGTCTAGTCTTTCACAGTTCTTGCTAAAGTCATTTCTAATTCTTTTTATGATTTTGTTGCTATTTAATATAGAGTTATACATTTAACAGTATTGTTTGGAAGAGCTGATATATAAAACAACTACTTAGTAATTTCATTTTGTAACCAGTGTTCTTTCTCAGCTCTCTACGTGGTGTAAGTTTTAAATTGATGCTCTTGATTCTTTCAGGCCCACAATCAAACCACCTCCTTTCTCATATTTAAACCTCTTATTTATTTTCATGCTTCACTACCTTGGTTAGAACTCTGAGAACAATGTCAATTAATAGAGATCAGGGCAAACTCTTTAGTTGGTGTTATTTTCAACTTTAAATTAATTTCAAACTTAAGCCCCATATTGACTTTTTGGTCATTACAAATATTCCTTATTGTATTAAAGACTTACCCCAGATTGCTAAAAGGCTTATTTTAGTGAAAGCTTTTTGTTTTTTTTCTCTTGCACTTTATTTTCTGTATTGATAAAAGGAAGTACATATTTTCCTTCAACATGTTAAAATGATATTAATATTAATGACTAGAGGAGTTGTTAATCATAGGGGACCTAGAGCCAGAATGCCTGCGTTCAAATCCTGTCTCTACCATATAAGAGCTTTGTAAAGGTGGTATTTTTCTGCTTATTATCTCATTTACTCCCTTGTAAAGTGAAGATTAGGGTAATAAGCCAGGGTTGTTGTGAAGATTAGATGTTAATGTATATAAAGTTCTTAGAACAGTGTCAGATACCTGGTAAATATGAGCATCACCATCATTTTTTTTTGTTGAGTTTGGACTAACCTTATCTATAATAATAAAAGCATAATATGCTAATTAGACTGGAAGTCCTTCCGGACAACCTTCCAGATAACGCCGGGGCTGCGAGGGAAGCCCGGGTCCGGGTGCCTGCCAGCAGCCTGAGGGAAGCCCAGGTCCCCGTGCCAGAGGGAAGCCGGTGCCGGCAGCTGGGGGAAGGAAGGCCTACTCTTGCACGAATTTCGTGCATCGGGCCTCTAGTATTGCCATATTATGCTATTATTTTATGTATTATGTTATGAATAAAAAGCATAGTTATGGAAAGTTTAAATAATATTTCTAAAGAGATAAAGTTAATAAGTGTTCTAACCAAGATTTAAACCAAGGTCATCTCCATCCTCCCTCCATACTCATAATGGAATTTAATATTTATTTGGGGAGTATCATTGTCAAGTTTATTATTGCCTTATATTGGCTTTGTAAATGATTTAGGCAGTATACCATCTTTTCTGGACCAGTTTAAGTAGCATAGAAACTACCTGCTCCTCAAATGTTTGATAAAATATTGCTTGTAGACCATCTGGGATCTTTAATTTCTTTGAAGGAAATTCTAAAGTGCTTCAAAAATGTTCTCAGAGCCCAAAGAGTCTTGGGGAACCAACATTTAGTGACTGTTTTGTGCTTAAGGGATTGTTCTGGGGATTGTTGGGTAAAAAGACATGAATAAGGCATCCGAAGGAGTTTACTGAGCGTTAGATAGGACTGGTTCAAAAAGAGCAGATAAACACCGTATGCAAGAAATTAAGATAATGAAAGGAAGCTATGCTTAATCAATTATTATGGGCTAGAGTGATCCCATACCCCTTATGGATCAGGTGGGGTATGAAGCAGGCTTTTAAGAGTAGCTAAGATTGCCCTAGCTGGTTTGGCTCAGTGGATAGAGTATCAGCCTGCAGACTGAAAGGTCCCAGGTTCTATTCCGGTCAAGGGCACATGCCAGGGGTTGTGGGCTCAATCCCCAGTAGGGGGCATGCAGAAGGCAGAAAATTAATGATTCTCTCTCATCATGGATGTTTCTATCTCTCTCTCTCCCTCTCCTTTCCTCTCTGAAATCAATAAAAGTATATTTAAAAAAAATAAGAGTAGCTAAGATTAAGTAGTAAGAGAAGGGGATATGAACCCCTGCTTGCCTTGAAAGCAGGATTTCAGAGCTCATATATTGAGAAAACTTGACATGCCTTTGTCCTTTTCCCCTTCCTTTTTCTGGTCATAGGGAGCAACAGAATGCAGAGCAATGAGAATAGACTTTGCAGCAGTCCAGATGGAAGGGAGCTTACGCAAATCCCCCAGTAACTCTGAGCCTCAAGTTTCCCATTTATAGGATGAACATAAGGAACCCCACCTCATGCTACAGCAGTGAGGAACAAATGAGGTACAAGGTGGGAAAATGCTCAACAAAGGCAGGTAGTTGCCCAGTTGCCCCACTTCTCTTTGTTACAGGCAACTGTTAATCAGTCAAAATGGCAACAGGAATTGCAGCAACTCGAAAGTGGCGCGGGGAGAGAAGGGGGTCCTAATACGTGGTGGCAGGAGAAGGTCTGACTTTGGGTGGTGGGCACACAGTGCAATATACAGATTTTGTAACACAGAAACCCACACCTGAAACCTACCTGTTCATGTTGACCAATATCATCCCAATAAATTTAATTTAAAAAAATAAAAAAAACATTTAAAATTCCTCTTCCAGTCGCCCTATACATTTGGTGTATTAGCACCCATTCCTCCACCTGCACACCACGTGGGACTGCTTACTCCTCATTTCCAGGTCTGCCATATTCATTCATGACATGTTCATTCACTAGCCTTTTAAAGAGGCTGTTCCCTTTGTTTGGAATGACCTTTTCCTCTTCTTTCCTTTCTGTTGAAAGCTCTTATTTTTCTTCCAAGCCTCGAGTCCAGTGTACTGCCTCCTATGAGGGATCTCCCAGACAGAATGAGTTGCTTGTTTCCCTGGGGTACCACCGCATTTGAACAGATCCCTTCCCCTTGCACTGCAAGCTCTCTCAAGGCTGTGTCTACAGTTTGTTTGTTTTTGCATGTTCCCCTATTGCCAATCAACAGTGACTGGCTTACAGCAGATGCTCATAAGTGTTAGCTGGGTATGCATGCATGAATGAATTCCCACACCAAGCCTTGCAGACATCTGGTTCCACCAGATCAGCTGCAGGGCAGAAACAAAAATGAATCTCTAGAACAGCTCTTGACAGCCAAGTCATTATTTTATTCTCTTTCATTGGAAGCTCCCACTTTTTTGTTGTTATAGCTGGGGAAACCACATCGGAGCAATTATCCCCGACTGAGTGAATTCAAGTGGATAGTTTATAATCTCTAGAAACCACAAGGAGAAAGCTGATGATCTGAGGAAACGCTACCCAGAAAGACTGTAGATGCCATAATATTTAGCTTCCCCGAAGAGACATTCACAGTGAAATTAAATTTAAATCTCAGAGAAGCCGCTCGTTCAAGGAAAGCAGGGAAAACTTTACATTCTTATGAAGAAATGAGGAAGTGAACTTTTTCTTGACCTCATATCATAATTGGAAAAACATTTTATAAACCGGAAGATCTAAACCACTTGTCGGAGTGGAAAAAAATACAGTCTGCTAAAAATACCATGTGTTTGATTGTCCCTTTCACATCTGTACTGCTCTGAGATTTCATGCTCTTTGTTTTATATAATTTAGGAAGCCACCAAGATTTTATGATCGTATTGATTCAGTTGGTTAAGTCAATAAACATTATCAATCATAAACTACGTGCTGAACACTGTGCTGGGAACAGTAGACATGAATTTCATAGGAAGGTGTTGAGATTTTTAAAGGAACAAGATCTGCTAATCCAGCGGTTCTCAACCTGTGGGTCGCGACCCCTTTGGCGGTCGAACGACCCTTTCACAGGGGTCGCCTAAGACCATCTTGCATAACAGATATTTACATTACGATTCATAACAGTAGCAACATCACAGTTATGAAGTAGCAACGAAAATAAACTTATGGTTGGGTCACAACATGAGGAACTGTATTTAAAGGGCTAGAAGGTTGAGAACCACTGTTTTCCTGGGATTCTAAGTAACCATGGGTTCTCTGGCTGCTTGTCCCCGTCCTGCCTAGAGAAATTCCTAGGGGAGCCGAAGGATTACTCAGACAAGCGTTGCAAATAAATTTCAGGGAACAGTGGGTTCTTAGAGAAGCTGTTAGGGGAGTGACATACTCTTTCATTAAAGGCAGAATGAAATGTTACTTCCTTCTGATCTGAGAATATTGGTCACAGAGGTGTTTAAATTTTCATTATGGAGTTGGTTTCAGTGTTTATTTGTTCTTTCTACTGTGATCATGTGTGGGGAGAAGGATGTGGAAGGAAAGAGGGAATTGTTTACAAAAATGAAGCTGACTCAGAGGCTAGAAAGATGAGCTCAGTTTGTCCTTTTACTTTGTTTTTAACAGCGGGTATGGCGAATAGGCTTTATGTGTCTGAGCTGGGATGGTGCTGATGGTGGTTCCAGTCAAATTGACTATTCACAGTCCCTGCTGTGCACCAGGTCCTCCAGGGGAAGCAAAGATAAGGAGGACACTCTGCCCTTGGACAGTCTGGCCAAATGGATAATAAGAATGGGGCACAAATGGAAAATAAGCTACGTACTGTAAGGAAGGTACAGAGTGCTATTGGGTTAGTGAGGTGAGGGAGGAAACCTAGGCCAGTTGTGGGGCAGCCAGGAAAGGTGCCATTTGAAGTGGACATTAATAAATTAGGTAATATTTTTGGTGGCAGAAGGGGCGCTTTGTCACTTCGGAAGTCCCGATCTTTTATTTCACATTTCTTCAGGCACCATAATTATAAGCCCCTTCGGAGAGTAGCTGGTAGTTTGGCTTTATAGTTTCAAGTAGGAGAGTCTGTCCTTTCATATTCAGTGGGGATTATTGGAAGGTTTGAGCAGAGCATTGCAATGACTTCACATGCTCTCCCGTTAATGTAACCTGACAGCTTGGAAGAGTGTGAACTCATTTTCAATTGCAGGAGCAGGTAACAGAGGAGAGATGGTCGCAGTTGTCCAGTTAAGATGTAATGAAACCATAGGATGAACAAGGCCAGGGGACTCAGGTGAAGAGTTCCTAAACTTGACAACAAAAGGTGGTTCATAAAAAAAAAAAAAGATTGATAGATTGGATGTCGTCAAAGTTTAAACTTTTGTCCTGTGAAATTTTGTTAAGAGAAAGAAAAGACAAAGCTACAGAATGGGAGAAAATATTTGTAGACCACATATCTGACAAAGGACCAGTATCTAGAATATATGAAGAACTTTCAAAGCTCAATAGTAAAAAACAAAAACAATCCAATTTGAAAATGTGTAAAAGACATAAACAGGCATTCACTGAAGAGGATATACAGGTGGTAAATAAGCACATGAAAAGATGTTCCGCATCATTAGCCATCAGGAAAGTGCAAGTTAAACCCACAATGAGGCATTACTACACAGCTATAAGAATATCTAAAGGAAAAAATGATGACAATCCAAATATTGTCAAGGATGTAGAAAAAATGACTCATTTGTCTATTGCTGATGGGAATATTAAGTGAAACAGAATTTGGTAGTTTCTCATAAAACTATAGTGTAATTTATCATCCTTCTAAAAGTTCAGGAAAATGATATTCACATAAAGATGATTAACAGGAAAGTTCTGAGGTCAAATCCCAACAGTTACTATAAGAAAAAAGGGGAAAAGGGGCAAAATAACAGTCCTACCAACAATAAAAGCATGCTAGAAAGACATGGTACAAAAATATTTCTGTAAGATTTATTTGCAAAATAAATTTAGAGACATTAAGAAAATTATACAGGACATGAAAGAATAACATCAATCAGAATTAGGAGAACTCAATGAAATGACAGAATTTAAGAAATAATTAGAAATAAAATGTATATTAAAAATGAAATAATTTTTAGAAGTGAAAGCTAAATTAGAAGGAATAAAAAATACATCAAATAAAGAAGAAAAAATAGGAAAGTTTTAAAATGTAAAAGGAAATGTAAAAAGAGATAAAATGGATTCAAAAGAAAGTTGCAAATGTTGAAGATAAACAAAAAAAAATTCCAACACACACATAAGAGTCTCTGAAGCAGACATCAGAAAAGAAAAAAAACACACAAAAAAACAAGAAACAACCAAAACAAATACTAAATTAATAATTAAGAAAATTTTATTGAAATAAATTGAAAACATATATTGAAAAAATGTACTTTATACCTGAAAATACTGGCCTAGAATGACCAGCATAACACACATTCTGGTAAAAATTACTGGCCTTTAAAGAAAGGGAAACATCTTTTGGATATCTAGACAATTTGAGCATATTATTGTAAGAGAGAAATTAGATTATCACTAGACCTTTTGATGCTATGTGTGAGAATAAAATAGCGTAACATATTCCATTGGAATACCATAAGATCTGAAAGAAAAAACGTGTTAGCCAGGGATTTTATATCCAGAAAACCTGACCTTCAAAAACAAGAAGACGAAGACAACTATTCATGTACAAGAATCTGGGGAATATTTTTCCAATGACTCTTCCTAAGGAATCTTGTAAAGGATTTGTTCAGTGAGCCCTTCCTAAGATTCTGCTAGAGAACAACTTTGGACATTCGAAATGACTAGAGAGACAAGTACATGGAACTGTTGGTGGGCACTAAATTGTTATTAAATGAGGGCCCAAAGGGGATAGTATTACTATGTAATGGCTGTATGATTTGGTTGTGTAGACTTGGTAAAATTAAAAATCAAAATGTAGAGGAAGGGGGATAACATTTGTAAACAAAACAAAACAAAAACCCCCATCAAACTCAAAACCAAAACCAAATGACCAGACAACTGTTATTCTGAAACTAATGTCCTAAGAGCGTTTTTCCCCCCATCACTCTGACTCTCTCACATATGGTAGCTACCCCAATTCGCAATTCTAAAACCTTTTCCAAATCCCTTCCTTTTTCTGCTTACCTTCCCGTTCTTTTCATTTCTCTTCTGCTATTAACATTGGGCCCATTTCAATCTGAAAGAATTTATCCATTTTCAGTTTTCTTTACTATCATTACTCTAGCTAGCAAAATCCTAGAAACTAATCTTTCAAATACAGAATTCTCCTTACCAGGTAGAGGAGAGGAAGAAGCTGTGAATATATATTACTATTTTGTCATATCTCATAGGAGATTGTTATTAATGTGATCAGTATTGGTGCCTAATTTTAATATTAGTTATCTTTTTTAAAACCATAATCATGTTCTTTTTAACACTCATTTTCTGAGGTTAAATTTACTAAAAATAATAACTGCACAGTTATCCATATGATTTACTCTCATGTATATATGTGCTGCCTGTACCATCATTTTTTAGTTACCTGTTTCTAGGAAACACGTTGCTTAGGTAGACTAACTTCCTATTTCTAGATAGGAAAATATTACAGGGTCACCTAGCAAAGACTTGGCATAAATGCCATATTGCTAGGTCATAAGTACTCTCTGTCCATGGATTTATACATAAAACTGTATTTTAGAACTTCTGTTCTAGACCATGCCTGATATATAATATTCTCAGTCAGTGTTGTGTAGTTTTCTTATGGAGATTGAATTTCTGCATTTGCATAGGCTGAAAGGAGAGGGGTATATGTAAGGAGAAGTAGGGCATTTTGTTATTAAAGTCAAGGGCAATTCTCTTGACCTTACCCTGAGGCATTTTCCAGGGTTACCTGTGTGTACTTGTGAATGGGTAGGTCCTGGATTTCTCTGTGTACCGTTATAAGTTTTGTCAAATGAGGCTGAAGTGGAGGATAGAGCAAGGCATCTGGATTCACCATGATTATCATTTTCTTTGAGAGTCCTTTCGGGGAACTAGTGGCTTTTCCTCAAGGAGGGAGTGACATAGCTCTAGGCTTTCCTAAAGTGGACTAAATTTTGTGCACAGGAAGTTATTCTGCTTGTTACTTTGTTGCCACCAGCAGAGTAGGACTTGCCCTATGAAGAAGCAGCAAAGAGTGTCACTGATGAGAATCAAGTTCAAAAGCACAATTACAGTAGCTCTGGCCAGTGCAGCTCAGTTGGTTGGAACCTCGTCCCATACACAGAAAGGTGGTGGGTTCAATTCCCAGCCAGGGCACATACCCAGATTGTGGGTTTGATCCCCAGTTGGAGTGTGTGTGAGAGGTAACAGGTTGATGTTTCTCTCTCTCTCTCTCTCTCTCTCTCTCTCTCTCTCTCTCTCTCTCTCTCTCTCTCTCTCATCAATAAAAACAAACAAACAAAAATAAAACCAAACAATAAAACCATGCCCTTAGGTGAGGATTAAAAAAAAAAAGCCTAATGATAGTAAATACACAGAAGCAGCCAGCCTTCTGTGCCACTGAAGAGATGAAATGAGATGTTTGGCAAGGGTGTAGTTATTATTATTATTATTATTACTAGTAATAATAACTTGATAAATGCCCTATACCTTGGTATAATGTACATTGAAAATGTATTTGATTTTTGAATATTCTCAATAAACACATTTACCTCTGAATGTATTAGTACCTGATTTTAGCCATAAAAAAATAAAAAATAAAGAAAATGGTCTCCACACCATCCCTGTTTTTCCCAGTGTTGTAGTATTTCCTGGTCTTGGATTTATATATGTTCCTTAATTTTTTAGTGCATTCCCTCATTTTTCTAACATAAATTCTTTAAATTTAAAAAGACGTATTTCTAGATTAATATGATATTCTCCTCTAAAATAGCTGCATTTTCTTCTTGATCCCATTTGTTAACAGGAATCATTTATAATATTTTTATGTACTAACATGGTCAAGGTCAGGATAGCAAATCAGCACAAGAAGTTTTTACATTAGCAAACAAAAATGTAAGAAATCATTCATTTCTATGAATGATTTAAAAACAGAGAATGAACATAATGATTTTATTTATTATATTAAATAAATATTTTAAAATGAATGAAGTACCAGCTAATATCTGGTAAATAAAAAAGTGTAAAGAATAGTGATACCCACCAAGAATGAGAATGTGGTGAAGAATGTTAGTGATAGTAGTATGTCTTTTGCTTGTTTGCTTTTTTTTTAACCAAATGAATAGCTTTCTTGTCTTTTCTAATTAGAAAAATAAGTAGTCACTTAGAAAATTCAAACAAGGCAGACAAATAAAAATGACCCCAAATCTCTCCATCCAGAGGAAACAACTAATGACAGTTTGGTGTATATCTTTTTAAACAACTTTCTACAAAAATAAACACAATATTAAATTGCTACAAAAATATTACACATGCTGTTCTGCAACCTGAACACAGATGTATCATGTTTAATTTAACCAACCGTGTAAGTGATGGACTCTTAGCTTTAATATACACATCCTTAAATATACATCCATTCACAATTGATAAAGTACATCCTGGAAGGACTGTTATGAGTAGAACGTCTAACAAAGAGTACATAGATTTTAAATTTTAAACTATATGGCCAAAATACATTTCAGGAATATAGAAATTTACATTCTTAGTAATGGCACTCAGTGACTTCTCACAGCCTTTCCAATGTTTGATACAAAATTTTTTAAAATTTTGCTATTGACATTTCCCAGTTGTCAATTGCCTACTGACCCCTTACTAACTTTTTAATAGGGATGTTTATTTCTTCTTATATTTTAGAGCTAATTGTATATTGGGAATATTAAGTCATTGTTATGTATGTTGAAAACATATGCCTAGCTTATTGCTTTTCAACTTTGTTTCAAGTATTAAAAATTTTTTTCCACAGGTATATTTTAACATTTGAAGTAGTTCCCAATACTTTCTGGATATAATGGCATACTTAAAAAGACTTCCCCCACCATATTTAAAAAGAAAATAGGGAGAGAATAAAGAAAAGAGGATGTATGGCTAAGCATTTTGCAATTTATGAAGGTAGGAAAAAACAGCAACTCAATGTATACCCTAATTAAATCACAAACAAACAACAACAAAAGAAAAAATTCAAGTCTATCTGGTTAAGGAGGATTGAGTAATACATTTTTAAACTTACCTATTCTGGGGTGGGATGCAATTAATACATGGAGAAATGCTTTCACTAATTCAAAAAATATTAAGTATTAGATACTGTGCTAGGCTTTGATGCAGAGAGGGAAAAAAAAGAGAGAATGAACCCAAAAATAAAGTGAAATTGCCCTGCTCACAAAGAGCACACAGACTGTAATATTCGTGTTTGTACAAGGGGCTGAGGAAGACCAGGATCTCCTTCATCCTATCTCATCCTACTCCAAAGCCATAAGAAAAACAATTGGTAAATGCTAATAATCCCAATTTCTTGAAAAAATATTTCTTGTGACTTTAAGAAAACAGATTGTTTCAGAGAGCCCCAAACTCCCTTCTGCATCTGCATTCACGGCTGCCACCCTGCGAGGAGACGTTGATGCCTTAGAGACACTGACTGGGCTGTAATAACAACCTGTAACCATGTTTTATGCCAAGAAAATGTTTACAAAACATCTGCACTATTTAACCAGCCAAGATGTTTCATGAAAAATATCTGTGAATGCCTCCATCAGGAGGTACTCATTCATATGAAGTAGTGGTTAAAAATATTTGAAAACATTTAATCATCTTAACTCTGTGTGTGTTTTTTGAATGTGTGTGCACAAATGTGTAACATTGGAATTTTATAAACAGCTAGAGACCTGGTGCACAAAATTTGTGCACTGGACGGGGGGCTCCCTCAGCCTGGCCTGTGCCCTCTTGCAGTCTAGAGGTAGGAGAGGCTCCTGCCAACGCCGCTGACCCACCAGCTGTGAGCCTGGCTCAGGGCTTCTGGCTGAGCAGCACTCCCCCTGCAGGAGCTCACTGACCACCAGGGGCAGCTCCTGCATTGAGTATCTGCCCCCTGGTGGTCAGTATGCATCATAGCGAATGGTCATTCTGCCATTTGGTCAATTTGCATTTTAGCCTTTTATTATATAGGATTATGTTTTTAATTATAATTCAATTTAATACACATACTGTAATTGATTTTGTAAAGGAGAATGGAAGACATTAAAGATAAGAGCTAAGAATGAATATATATATATATATATATATATATATATATATATATATATATATATATATTGCTAATATGCTGTGTCCAACTGGTCACTATGACGTGCACTGACCACCAGGGGGCAGATGCTCAACACAGGAGCTGCTGAGCTGCAGTGACTTGGCAGCAGCAGTTCTTGGATGACGCACCCCAGAACCAGAGAGGAGGGAGCCCGATTCCTCGCAGGGCTGCACAATTCTACCTTCAGCCGTGCGTTATGTTGTTCCTGGGGCACTGTTGGCCCCGAATCTGGCTTACTGCACACTTGCATTTGCGTTCCACACCCTATACAAGAGCAACTTGGCAGAGTGCCCTCTCGCACTCCGGGACCCCTCGGGGGGTGTCGAAGAGTCAGTTTTGGCCCAATCCCTGCAGGCCAGGCCAAGGGACCCCACCTGGTGGAGGGACCCCTCTCACTCCACAGATGCCAGGAAGGGACTGCGGGAGGTTGGCTCCAGGGCATGTCCAGCCCGTCTCGCCCAGTCCCGCCCCACCAGCCACCTTCTAATTAATTTCCTTTCAATGTGCACGAATCCGTGCACCAGGTCACTACTTTATAATCAGAGAAATATTAATACTCTCTTATTGGTTTAATAGGAATTTAGAAATTATTTAAACTTCATCATTCAGTCTTAACAAAGCATCAATATTTTCATTTTACATAATGAAGAAACGTGACTCCATGTGTTTAGGTGATTAAGCTCTTCAGTTAGTAAGTATCTAGTATCTATAATAATAAAAGCGTAATATGCTCATTAGACCGGATGTCTTTCTGGACATCCTTCTAGACAAAGCCAGGGCTGCGAGGGAAACCTGGGTCCCGGGTGCAGAGGGAAGCCGGTGCCGGCAGCCGGGGGAAGGAAGGCCTACTCTTGCATGAATTTCATGCATTAGGCCTCTAGTCAAAGATAAAACAAAACCCAAAGTCATTGCTTTTTCCACCACACTACAGCTGCCCCAATGCTAACAGCATTAGTGAGTTCGTTCCCAATTATCTATGCATGAATCTAATGAGAACCTAGCCACTTACCATGGGCCCTTCTTGGGAAACTTTTTATCACACTTGCCTTGGCACAATGTGGTAGGAGCAACATGGGCCTTGGAGGCAACTTCAACCCTGGGCTTGAATTCTCGCTTTGCTCCATGTTAGCTGTGCATGTGTGGACGTAAACTCTGCCTTGTGTTCACCCAGGAACACTGGCAGTGATGATACAATGGAATTTTTGTGTGATATCTCTGGCACATAGTAGGTGCTCAGTCACCCACAGCGACATTACCTGGTCTCTCCTAGGATGGCATCAAGAGATACAAAATGGTCCTGGCCAGTGTGTGTCAGTGGTTAGAGCATCCGCCTGTGCACTGGAGGGTCACAGGTTCGATACCCGGTCAAGGGCACGTACCTGAATTGCAGGTTCCATTTGCAGGTTCCATCCCCAGCCCTGGTGAGGGAGGCTACCAATGGATATGTCTCTCTCACATAGATGTTTCTCTCCTCTCCCTCTCTTTCCCTCTCCTGTCCCTCCCCCCCGCCCCCCCCCCACCAAAACAAACAAAAACCCATCCTCATTTGTCGGATGAGGATTAAAAAAAGAGAGAGAGAGAGAGAGTTATAAAATGATTTTGGGAATATTGGGTTATGGGTAATGGAGCCCTGGCAAGATCCAATAGGAGTCTGTTTTAAGTGGTGTTAAACACCTGCAAAGAATTGGTATTCGGCCATATAGTCGTTTCTTTAACTCAGTGGTCGGCAAACCGTGGCTCGTGAGCCACATGCGGCTCTTTGGCCCCTTGAGTGTGGCTCTTCCACAAAATACCACGTGCGGGCATGCTCGTGCAGTGCAATTGAAACTTCGTGGCCCATGCGCAGAAGTCGGTGTTTAGCCTGGGTGAGTTTATTTTGAAGAAGTGGCATTAGAAGAAGGGGGGGGTGTCGGTCAGTCGGGCAGCGGGATACGCAGCGCGGGGGAGGTGCGTGCGCTTCATGCACATGTTGAGTGAGACTGGCTACAAGACGAGTGAGGATGGGAGAGTTGGAAGGGGTCGACCTCAGCGAAGTACCTCAATCAGATTGAGGACGTTTTTAGCAAAGGCCAGCTTAGAGTACCCTAATTAAGTTAATAACAGTGTACCTACCTATATAGTTTAAGTTTAAAAAATTTGGCTCTCAAAAGAAATTTCAATCGTTGTACTGTTGATATTTGGCTCTGTTGACTAATGAGTTTGCCGACCACTGCTTTAACTCATATCCTCATATTCCCATATGTCCCAGGAGAAATTGTATTAAGAAAAAAGAAATGAGGTGCCTAGAGAACATGAGAAAATGTAGGAGTGCTTTTAGGCGTTGGTGAGCCTTTTTACAATGCTCAAAATGGATTTTCCTAATCCTTTTTTTTTTTTCCCCACCCTTTATAGCTGATGGCGTCTGTGTCTTTAAATGCCTACTCAATCGAGACACCGAATGTTGCCGGGTGGGGAAGGAATCCGTCTTGATTACCCTGGGGTACAACAGTGCTCTGCTGAAGTTTGAGTCTTACGCTGGTAAGTTTTGTGCTTGTCATGACCCCCTCCCTGTCTTTTCTGAAAATGAACCCCCTGATCGGTTGACTTGTTGCTGTTGCTGATTGGTTGGCTTTCAGCAGACTGTTTCCTGATGTGGGTTGTTCTAGATTAAAACAACGATATAAAGCTGGTTCAGGTGCTTGCCTGACACCCAGGCGAGAGCACTGTCAGCCTCTCCCTAGACCATGGGAACGTTTTCCTTCTCCCCTCTTTGGGCTCTCCTTCACCCAGGGCTGATTTTCCTTGAGGAGGAGGCTGTTCGCAGAAATGTGATTTCCCGCTCCTTTGCCAGTCAGAATGTTTTCATCCTATTTTTGTCTTTGGATCATTTGTCGAACATTTTTAGATTCTGGACAACAAATGTCAAGCAATAGGGAGGTAAACTAAAGTGTAACTAGAGCTATTTTAAGAAAGGGCTAAAGGCACCTGGGCGATTTCCAGTCCGATAAAGGTAATTAGGGTTAACAATGCCATGCGTCTACCTTTGATGGTCTGTCGTCATTTCTTTAACTTAGATATAAGGTGTTCATTTCATGGTGTTAATCCAGACGATACAAAGTATTAGCAGTGGTACAGATTCTCCTCTGGGTAGTTAAAATGCCCAAAGTTGTTTCATTTTATGGTAACTACTTGGGATAAAGAAGTTAACCTGGTTTGTAGTTTCTGAACTGACTCCGAGTCAGCTAGAGTCCCTGGTGAGACACAGTTCGTTTTACGAAAGAAATAGCCAGTGAAAGAACAGGGAGCGATTGTACAGTACGAAGACTGCAGGGAAAACCTTTCTTCTAATGTGTTCACACTTGGAACACTTAATGCTCGAGGAAGTCATGCTGCTCAACTCCGCATAGAATGCGTATGTCCACAATGTCCATGTTTCAAGCATAGGGTACTGTTCAGAGTTGGTATGTAGAGTCTAAACAGGGTTAAGAGTTTTATTTTTTAGGGGCTCTCAACTTGAACTGCCTTCACTGTCTGGACAAAAACTTTTCTTTGAGTCTTTCTTTAAATTGCAGTGAAATAGAACCTTTGAGATTCCAGTAGACTAAGTCCAAAGATAGTTGGATCCATTTTACTGTGCTGCTTCCAGCCCTCTAGTTAAATAGCCTAGATAGTCGTGAGGCCCGGAACCAACTCAGTATTGGGGGCCAACGACAGGAGCCTATTGGTCCTACACAAAGGCCCCTGTAGGTAATATCTGATGCCTTAGCTGACAAGGAGAGAGAGGGAATGGACCCTTTTCGTTACATTCCTTGATACAAAGATTTTGGACTTAGTAATGAAATTTGTATTCCATGTGCTTTTGCCTAACTTAGAATACAAATGACTAAGTTTCTACGTAATGTGTTTATACCAATCAAAAAGGCAAGAAGGGAACTTTTAAATGGGGAGCTCCTAGGTGGGACTAATTCTGAGATCATGAACTCATTATTGGTTCAGCGTGTAACCTGTGTTTCAGAAATGAGCACAGAGACCTTGGCCTACCTTGCTTTAGGACACTGGCTGTAATTGATTAGTCTCCTTTGTTCTGTAAGAAGGAAAGACAATCGATACCAAGAATTTCAGACTCTACTTGAGAATTTTCCCAAGGGTACCTTATACCACCTTCCTATTCTGGAGTTTGTGTGTGTCTTGATTTTGCTAGGATTGAATCGCAGCATCATGTGGATTCCAAGTACAGATGTTTGCAAATTAATGGTCCTCCTTAGTTTAATTTAATAATAGTTTTCAAAAGCAACTAATGTCCCTGGGGAGTGGGTTGCCTGTCTGATTTCCCTGGCCCTAGCGACTGAACAAGCCGAGCAGCTGGTCCCGCATTCTGGATCTGTCAAGGCAGGCGGTGGTGCGAGGGACCGGAGTCCACAGCTGCAGGCTGGGAGTGTGGCAACTGAGGAGCAGGCTGGCTGTGACTCAGTGGGTCCCGAGGGCCCAGGTCCCAGGTGGCAGTGGGATCCTGTCATTTGTCAGCTTGGGTGTTGACAGCAAGCTGTGTACATCAGACACAATTGCTACATTTTTGAGATGTGCTCTGCTTTTCTGGAGTAAGACCATGTGGCATTTGAAATGTGAGCCTGTGATTTTACATTTAGAAGTGAACAGCTGCCAATTTTCTAGAGCTTGGGTAAGAAAGAAAATCCAACTTTATTGGGAAGTTGATCAGTAGTGATAATTAGGCACTACTAGGAAAAGAATGATCAAATACCCAAATATATCTCTAAGGAATATTTCTTTCCTTCCTCCTTTCCTTCTTCAGAATTGTGACTCAGTACTCTCCAAGCCTGATTTGGTCACATGTCAAATAATCGCCAGTGTTCTCCGAGACCACTGTGAAATCTGGCCATTAAATCTCACTGTATTTTAGAAGCAGTGGGAATATTTAATGATGACAGATGTCAACAGAGAAAGAAGTTTTAATTAAATGGACTTAATATCTATGACAAACTGACTATGAATGTACTAGATATGCGCAGGGTTTCCTTCCTGTTCATTCATTCATTCACTCATTCATTCATTCATTCATTCAACAAATATATATTGAGAGCCTGTTATGTGCCAAGCACTTAGTTATGTGCTAAAGATATAGCACTGAGTAAATAGAAGTCCTTACAAATATGTGGCTAACATTTTATGAGGACACAGACAATAAATGAACATACTGGTAGATAGTGAAAATAAACCAGGGAAAGAGACAGAGAATGACTGGGGATTAAGTGTGTATACTGTTCATAGGTACTTTCTGAGGGAAAGCCTCACTGATTAGCTGCCATTGGAGCTGTAGTGGACGAGGGAAGGAGTAGAGCCCTGTGTGTGTCAGGGTAAGGGTGGTCCAGACAGAGGAACAGAACTACAAAGACCCTAAGGCAGGTTGTACTCGAAGAATGGCACTGAGAGCAGAGGGCCCAGGTGGAATGAGGGAGGAGAACGGTGAGATCAGCCAACTGGAGGCCAGATCAGGGGAGACGTTGGAGACCATGGTGAGCATCTTGGTTTTCCTCTGAGGACTGAAAGCATCTGAGGGCTTGCCGCAGAGGCCCAGCATTGTCTGAGTTTTACTTAATTTTTAGGTTCTTTTTAGAGGTAGGTATTGATACCTTCTCTCTTATTCTCACAGCAGGATTATTGTTGTTGTTTATTCCCATTTTTAAAAACAAAGCCGTTAAGGCTCAGAGGGTCGAAGGACGTTGCCCACGTGACATAAAGAAAATGTAAGGCCCATGTTCTTTCAGCAGCTTCCCAACTTCCCCTCCACTCTTCACTGGTTGACATTTCATCTAGAAAACTCACATTTTGAATTGGGGTAACACAGCCATGGAAAGCCAACTTTTATCAGCATTTCACTATTGGAGAAAAAGAAATAAAGATACTGGTGGTCCTTATTTTGGAAGTTTATGAATCAAGAGAAATTTCTTTATCCTTTTTTATTTTGAAAAAAATTTCCAACCTAAAAGTTTCTTAAACAATACTGAGAATTTCTGGATATCCTTAAAACAGATTCATTAATTTACAATAGTTTGTCACACTTGATTTATCTATGTGTATATGTGTGTACATATGTAAATACATATTATCATTTTATTTCTGGAACCGTTTGAGAGTAATTTGCATGTCATATTCCTTTACTCTTTAGTACTTCACAGGTATACCCCATCCTATCTAATAAAAGAGAAACATGGCAATTGGTGTACGACCGCTACCCTTCCCATTGGCTAATCAGGGCAATATGCAAATTAACTGCCAGCCAAGATGGCGGGCCGGCAGCCAGGCAGCTTGAAACTAACATGAGGCTTGCTTGCTTCAGTGACGGAGGACTTCAACGTTCCCTGCCTGCCGCTGCAGGCCTCTGAGCTAGCAGTTTGAAACATAGTTACAAAAATAGAAGCTAAACAAAACCCCAGAACCAGCTTTCAGCTAGCCAGGATCTCAGACCTGGAGTTGATACAGAGTTTTGATTGTAGAACCTAAACAAACCAGATACCTGCTTTAAGGAGCGGAGGCCTAAGAGCTGGAGCCTCAGAGCTAAAGCTGGCTCAGAATAAAAAAGAAAAAAAGAAAAAAAGGAGCAGTTGGGAGCTTCAGTCCCAGCCTGAAAACAGCCCTCAGCCCCACACCCAGACTGGCCAGGCACCCCAGTGGGGACCCCCACCCTGAAGGGTGTGTGACCAGCTGCAAACAACCATCATCCCCTCATCCAGGCTGGCCAGGCTGGCCAGGCACCCCAGTGGGGACCCCCACCCTGATCCGGGACACCCTTCAGGGCAAACCAGCCAGCCCCCACCCATGCACAAGGCCTCTATTCTATATAGTAAAAGGGTAATATGCCTCCCAGCACCGGGATCAGCGGAGCCGCGAGGTCTCCCGGCACTGGGATCAGCATGACAGGGGGCAGTGCCCAAACCCCCTGATCGCCCTGTGGCTCTGTGTGTGACAGGGGGCAGGGCCACAACCTCCCTATCTGCCCTGCTCTGTTCCTGACAGGGGAAGGCGCCCCAACGCCCTGATCAGCCCTGCTCTGTGCCTGATAGGGGGGAGCTCCCCAACCTCCTGATCACCCTGCGGCTCTGTGTGTGACAGGGTGCGGTGCCCCAACCCCCCCACCCCACGGGCCCTGCTCTGTGACGGGGTAGAGCCATAACCTCCCCATCAGCCCTGCCCTGAGTGTGAGAGTGGCAGCGCCCCAACCCCCTGATCGGCCCTGCTCTGTGGGAGATAGAGAGCGGCGCCCCAATCCCCCCACCCCACGGGCCCTGCTCTGTGTGTGATGGGGTAGAGCCATAACCTCCCCATCGGCCCTGCCCTGAGTGTGACAGTGGCGGCGCCCCAACCCCCTGATTGGCCCTGCTCTGTGGGTGATAGAGGGCGGCGCCCCAACCCCTTGATCCGCCCTGCTCTGTGCGTGACAGGGGAGAGCTCCCCAACCCCCTGATGGGCCCTGCTCTGTGCATGACAGGGGGGAGCTCCCCAACCGCCTGATCGGCCCTGCTCTGTGCTTGACAGGGGGGAGCTCCCCAACCCCCTGATCAGCCCTGCTCTGTGCGTGACAGGGGGCAGCGCCCCAACCCCCTGATTGACCCTGCTCTGTGCGTGACAGGGGGTGGCACCGCAACCTCCCCATCGACCCTGCCTTGAGTGTGACAGGGGGCGGTGCCACAACCCCCCAATCGGCCCTACCCTGAGTGTGACTGAGGGTGGCATCGCAACCTCCTGATCCGCCCTGCTCTGTGCATGACAGGGGGCGGCGCCCCAATTCCCCAGTCGGCCCTGCTCTGAGCCCAACCAGGGGCTGCACCTAGGGATTAGGCCTGCCCTCTGCCACCCAGGAGCAGGCCTAAGCCAGCAGGTCGTTATCTCCCGAGGGGTCCCAGACTGCGAGAGGGCATAGGCCGGGCTGAGGGACCCCCCCTCCTCCCCGAGTGCACAAATTTTTGTGCACCGGGCCTCTAGTCTTGTATAATAAAAGCCTAATAAGTGTCCAGTTGTCTCGTCACCGGTTCAACCAATCAAAGCGTAATATGCTAATGATACGCTAAGGCCGCTCAACCGCTCACTATGACGTGCACTGACCACCAGGGAGCAGACACTCCAACTGGTAGGTTAGCTTGCTGCTGGGATCCGGCCTATCAGGAGTGAGCGAGATGGGCCAGACATGCCCTGGAGCCCTCCTGCAGTCCCTCCCCAGCCCCGATCGTGCACCGGTGGGGTTCCTCGGCCTGGCCTGTGCCCTCTCGCAATCTGGAACCTCTTGGGGGATTTCGGAGAGCCAGTTTCAGCCCAATCCTGTAGGCCAGGCCAAGGGACCCCACTGCTGCACAAATTCGTGCACCAGGCCTCTAGTAAACAAGAATATTCTCTTTTGTAACCCCAGTAGAATTACCAAACTCAGGAATTTAGCATCTCTATGTATTTATATTTAATTTACAGTTCATAGTCCAGTTTCATAAATTATCCCAATAATGTCTTTTATAGCACTTTTCTCTCTCTAGTACTACATCTGTCCTAGGATCATGTATTGTAATTAGTTGTCATGTCTCTTTAGACTCATTAATTTGGTTGAGTTCCTCACCCCTTTTTCTTTCTTTGATGACATTAAGATATTTGGAGAAGAGGGATCAGTTATTTCTATAGAATATTCTCGAATTGGGGTTTTTCTAATATTTCCTTGTGAAAAGGTTCAGGTTATGCATCCCCAGTCAGAAAACTACCCATCTGATATTGTGTCCTTCTCAGAATACCACCTCAGCAAGCACTGAGTTCTACCTACCCCTTGTTGGTAGTATGAGTTTTGATCACCAGGTCAAGGCATTTTCTATTTTCTATACACAGTTACTCTGCTTTCCCTGATAGATGTAAATAGTAAGGAGTCTGTGTCAAGGCACTTTGGTATCATGCAAATATCCTGTTCCTCATCAAATAGCCCAAATTTAGTATATATTTATTATCCATTGCTTTGGATGTGAAGTTGAGGTTTTTTTTATATGTTAACCTTGTATCCTGCAGTAATCTTGCTAAGTCACTTAATTCTTGTAGGTTTGTGTTTTTTTAATAGATTCCCTAGGATTTTCTACATAAATTATTGCATCATCTGTGATTAGAGATAGTTTTGCATTTCCCTTTCCTAGCTGTATTTGTTGTTGTGTGTGTGTGTGTGTGTGTGTGTGTGTGTGTGTGTGTGTGTGTGTTGTGTTGTTTTTTGCTTGTTGCACCAGCTAGGCCATCTAGTATAATGTTGCAGAGAAGAAGTTAGCGCGGGCCTCCTTACCTGGTTCATGATCTCAGGAAAAGCGTGCAGTTTTCACTATTAGTTGTAGGGTTTTTGTTGTTGATGCTCTTTGTCAGACTGAGTAAAGGCCATTGTATTCCTAACTTGCTCAGAGTTTCTATCTTGAATTGTATTTTAATTCAAGATAGAAACTCTATCTGAATCTACGAAGATGAATGAATCATTTTTATTTTTAGCCTATTAATATGATTAATTAAATTGATTGAGTTTTGAATGTTGAAACAACCTTGAATTTCTGAGTTAAACTTGGTCATGACATATGAGCTTTTTATATAGAGCTAAATTAGATTTGCTAGAATTTTATAAATATTTTTTATGTCTATGCTTCTTAGGTATTGCTTTGTAGTTTTCTTAATGTCTTTGCCTGATTTGGGTATCAGAGTAATATTGGTCTTATAAAATAGGAGCATATCCCCTAACCTCCTTTGGTGAATTCTTTGTAAAGAATTTGGCATCATTTCTTCTTTAAACCTTTGTTAAAGTTAACAACCAAATTCAAATGGATCTTGATTTTTTGTGTGTGTGAAAAGGTTTTAACTACAAAGTCAGTTTATTTAATACACATAAATCTATTTAATGTATCTTCTGTTTATTGATTGAGCCTTAATTGTCTTTCATGGAATTTATCTATTTCATCTAGGTTGTCAAATTAATTGCTATTAAGTCATTCATAATATTTCTTTATGTCAGTATGATCTGTAATAATGTTCTTTCTCTTATTTCTTATATGATAATATATGTTTTTATTAATTTACTTAGAGGTTTATCAACTTTATTGATTATTTCAATGAAACAGCTTTTTGGTTCATTCATTTTTCTCCATTTTCTGTCTTATTGATTCTTGCTTTTATATTTATTTTATCCTTCTCATTACTTTGATTCTCTGATTACTATTTTCTCTTTAACTTTTAAAATATATATTTTTTATTGATTTCAGAGAGGAGGGGAGAGGAAGAGAGAGATAGAAACATTAATGATGAAAGAGAATCATGAATTGGCTGCCTCCTGCACTCCCCCTATTGGGGATCATGCTTGCAATCCAGGCATGTGCCAGACCGGGAATCGAACCATGACCTCCTAGTTCACAGGTTGACACTCAACCTCTGAGCCACACTGGTCATGCTTCTATTTAACTTTTTAAGGAAGAGGCTTAAATCATTAATTTGAGTTCTTTCTTTTTCTAATACATGCTTTACTGCTATACAGTTCTTTCTGTATACTGTTCTAGCTGCATCCCATAAATTTGGTATATTGTGTTTTCCTTGCCCTACAATTCAGAATAATTTGTATTGTTATTTGTCCTTTGGCCTATGAAATTTTTTGACCCATGAATTATTTAGAATTATATTGTTCAATTTTGAAACATTTGGAGATTTTCCAGATCACTTTCTGTATTTTTATTGAACTCTTCCGTGATGTGAATGAAAATGTGGTTTGTATGATATCAGTGGTTTCAGATTTGTTGGAGTTTGTTTTATGGCTCACAGTATGGTATATCTTGGTGAATGTTCCATATGCACTTGAAAAGAATATGTGTTCTGTTATTATTGTGTGAACTATTCTCTAAATATCAGTTAGGTCAAGTTGATTGATCTTTAATGATTCTTGGACTACTTCTTTATCAATTTTTGAGAGAGGAGATTTGAAATTACCGACTATAACTGGATTTTGTCTGTTGTAGTTGTTTATGACCCTTTGCGATATGAAAGTTGATATTCTATTGAGTATATGTGAGGTTATGCTTCAGATAATGACTCAAGGAAGCGAACAGTGAAGATCCAAGTTTCTAGTAGCTGTTTTTCAATTTTTTTCTTTTATGAAGAAAATTCATACTTGAGTGAAACCCAGCTGGAGCATGCCTGCACCCTGCCTCCCTGCTCTCAACATTTATTACAGTAACCATATTTTCTGGTTCCTGTTTCCTGCTGAACAGTCTATCTGCATACTACTGAAATATTTATGGGATCAAACCTGCAACCTTTTGGCGTATGGGACGATGCTCCAACCAGCTGAGGTACCCTGTCAGGGCACAGCCTATACTTCTTTTAAATACTTTTAAATGCTTTATCTTGCTGGTGCATGTCAAAGGAACATATAATAGGTTAACACAAAAGAAAAGGTTTAAACATCTATAAAATATTTAAATTTATTCATAAAAAATTGTTAATGCACTGTGTTGGTGATGATGTGGGGAAATAGTTAGGCATTATTATACAGCCCTGTGGATTGTAACAGCCTATGGAGGGCACTTTGACATTATATTTCAAAATATATTGACCACCACCCCCTTTCACTGTGCTGGGTCCAGAAACTGGTTAACCCTTTTTCATTTCTACTAGCCACACCTATATATAGATACTGCTTAAGGCTTCATGATTCCCTTCACATCAAGCTAAAAGCTTCCTTTCTCTTTTTTTTTTCTGTATTTTATTTAAAAAATATGTTTTCATTAATTTTTTTAGAGAGAGAGAGGAAGGGTGAGGGATAGAGAGATAGAAACATCAATGAGAAACATCATCAATCAGCTGCCTCCTACATGCCCCCTACTGAGGATTGAGCTCACAACCTGAGCATGTGCTCTGATTGGGAATCAAACCAGTGAGCTCTTGGTTCATGGGCTGACACTCAGTCACTGAGCAACACAGGCTGGGCTTTCTGTCTTTTAAATTATCACAAGAGTTCTTCACCAGTGACACTACTGACATTTTAGGCAGGATAATTCTTTGTGGTGGGGCTGTCCTTCATTGCAGGATGCCTAGCAGCCCCTCTGGCCTCCACTCACTAGATGCCAACAGCTCACCCTTCCCCAGTTGTGACCAAATGTCTCCAGACATTGCCAAAAGTTGCTTGGCAGGGGCGGGAGTGGGGGTGGGGGTGGGGTGGGGGAGGGGGATCAGCAATCAGCCCTCATTGAGAACATTAACTTTCAAACCTTTTGAGGTTTCTATGGTTTTGACTGCTGGAAATAAGGAGGGAAATTAAGGTTCAACAAATAAGCTGCATTCTGTTCTTCTTTTTTCTTTTATTTCCATCACTTATTTGACCGAGAACCACAGTCTGCAGGCTGGTGGCCAGAGGGATGAATTTACCAGAAGGTGAATTACATTTAGCCACAGGATGATTGTTTTAAAATCAAGCTCAAAGGCCGTAAGACAGGGGTGGGCAAACTTTTTGACTCGAGGGCCACAATGGGTTCTTAAACTGGACCAGAGGGCCAGGGCTGGAACAAAAGCATGGATGGAGTGTTTGTGTGAACTAATATAAATTCAAAGTAAACATCATTACATAAAAGGGTACGGTCTTTTTTTCTTTTTTTTTAGTTTTATTCATTTCAAACAGGCCAGATCATGCCGGCGGGCCGTAGTTTGCCCACGGCTGCCCTAAGACTAGGTCTTATACTCTTGACTAGTTTCTTCACCGTTCCCTCTACTTTCTAAAGATGCACATGCTTGGCTTGCTTCACCTGCTTACATAACCTTTCTGACCAGGAAGCATTAGAGTGTGCCACCTCTTTCTCCATGTGTGTGCTCACAGCGCATGCCTCAGAGCCAACAAAGACCACGTAACACCTTGTCCAAACTAGGAAAAACAAAAACAAACACCTTCCTTTAGACAGTTTTCTCTCATCTGCCAGGACGTTATCATGAAATACCGATTCTGTTAGAAAACAAGACAATTCACTGCCATTCGCTGAAGAATTGTAGTAAATACGTCTGTGATGCTTTTGATAGATAATGTAGCCCCACGGCTGTGCATTGCACACCCAGTACAACCGTACATGGCAGTCTTGCATGTTTAAGGGAAGTAAGGTGTGTGTTCCATAGGAAAATCTGGATTTAGACTTTGCTGGGAATTTCATTAAATTATCTGAACGTAGAGAGATCATTAAGACAACAGGGCGGATCCCAGTGAGGGCACGATCACCGTTATCTTGTATTCCTTTGTGGTTGAAGGAAAACAACTGCTCTTTCTAATAGGCATGTGTTCCAACTCAGACCCTGTCCTGAGCCAGTCTTGGGGGTAGGAAGGCTGAAACTCAAGGAGGGGTGGTCGAGGGGGAGAAGGAAATAAAAGCAGAGGAGGCTCATATGGTGGTGACATCAAGGAAGAATTGAGAGTTTCTGTGGCTGCTGGAACCTTCTTGCCTACACAGCACTGGTCCTAGGAGACTGTTCTTAATTTTGAAAGCTATTTCTCTCGTTACTGATGAACATACGCTAGCCAGGGTTCTTAAGAGGGATGGTCCCTTCATTGTTATGTTCCGAATTCAACATTCATTTATTGCTGTTTATCTTTTCTTCATTTTTTAAAGTTTGTTTATATAATAAGTGTTCTTGAGCACCTGCTATGAGCTTGCACTATTAAAAATCCCTCTTCTCATGGAGAGACCATCTTCTAAATGTAATAACTACGTAAGGTGCCAGATGGGTGCTAAACTTACCATGGTGATCACTTCATAAGGCGTGTAAGTGTTGATTATGCCGTATGCCTGAAACTAATATCATTTTAAAAACTACATGTTCTGCCCAGGCCAGTGTGGCTCAGTTGGTTGAGCATCGTCCCATGTACCGGTAAGTCGCTGGTTTGATTCCCAGTCAGGGCACATGCCTGGGTTGCTGCAGTAGGGGGCATGCAGGAGGCAACCGATTGATGTTTCTCTCTCACATCGATTTGTTTCTCTTTCTAAAATAAAAACATATTTTTTAAAAAATACACATTCTGATTTCTGATTACTCTATCAGTCTATCATTTCATTGAAACCTTAACAAAATTGGATATGGTAGGTTTTACTAATTCAGTTGTTCTAAAAAAGTAGTGCATCATTTCAGTTTGCATTTCATTGCTTTCTGTGGTTGTGAAATTGAGGGGGGTTTCGTTAGCATCCCAGAATTTGATCTTGGGACGCAGGGTGGCATCATATCTCTGCCTTTGTGAGACCGTCTACTCTGGCAGTGGCCGTCTTCATGGCTGTTCATGGATATCATTCTGCTTTCCCTTCTAGTCACATGATAGGATTCCACTTCCCTACTCCATTGAAGTTAGGCATGGACATATGACTTGCTTTGGGCAATGAGTGTGAGTGAGAATGATGTCATTCCGCCTGAAGGTTCCACAAGCCTGGGACTCACCATGTTTCTTGCGGCCACAATCCTGGGCACCTTCTAGCTGGGGTCCTGTGGTGAGACTAACATGAAGCAAAGCCCTGCGCTGAGCCATAGTGGGCATAAATGAGGAGCAGATGTTGTTCCAAGCTACTGAGACATGGTGAGTGTACGTTAGGAAGCATAACCTGCTGTCCCCTCTGACTCAGACGGTGTGGCCCGTCTGCCTGCCTGCATTGCTGGGCCATCACGCCAGCGTCCAGGGCCACTTCAGCACCCAGAACACCCAGCAGACCTGACAGTCAAGTGCTCTTCCAAACAAGGAAAGGAGGGTGGTGGTACTTATGCATAATTCGTTCAATTCCAAGCAACAAAGTGGGTGACAACACTGTGCCATCTGCCAGCTCAAATTATTTTTGTCATCTCAGATTAAAAATTGTTCTAATATTCAGCAGGGAAATGACTTAATGCGGATTGGCTTCGGGCAACTTCTTAAAAATTGCTTTTCCTTCACAACAGGCCCATACAACTTAATAAAAATAAAGCTAACATTTATTGATCATACATTATGCTTCGAGGACCGTGCCAACAGAATCTCCTTTATTTTTCCTTGCACCATGATGAGGCTGGTGCTGTAATCATCTTTGGGTTACAGATGAGGAAACTGAGGCTCAGGGTGAATGTCCCTTGTCCAGGACAGTCACTGTTTAATAGCAGTTCGAGGATTTGAACCAGGTTCCGTGGGGCTGTGCACCAGCCACTTACACAGCAGGGGCCACATTGTTTCACCCAAGACTTTCTCAAGGCCCCAGACTGGGTACATTGTGGTTCTGCCGGGCCCTCAGCCTTTACTACTATCAGCTTTCCCTCTCTCCTGCCTTTGCCATACTGTGATCAGAGAGTTTATCCTGCATATGACTTTGTCCAACCAATGCTTAGCAAACAGGCACTGCACAGGCTCGAGACACGAAAATCAACGAGCCCCAGTTGCTTCCCTCCAGGAGCTTATACTCTAGAGCAGCGCCCACCAAGAGAAATACACTGCGAGACCCAAAGCAAGCCGCACATGGTCACTTAACAATGTATATCTATGTATACATGTTTTAGTTAAAAATACATAAAACATGAAATTCACCATCTTCACCAGTTTTTAAGTGTACAGTTTGGTGGTATTAAGTACATTCATATCATTGTGCAACCATCACCAATACCCATCTCCAGAACTCATTCCACATGCAGAATTTTAAGTTGACTAGTAAACACATTTTTAAAGCCAAAATACACAGAAAAATTAAATTCATTTTAATAATAGAGTTTAACTCAATAAATCCAAAATGTTATAATTTAAAGATGAAATAAGTATAGGAAGTATTAATGAGCTATTTTACATTTGTTTTTTGGACTATGACATCTAAATATGGACTGGCCACATGTCAAGGACTCCATTGCCATAGGTGGCTAGTGGCTACTGGGATTGCACAGAGCAGGTCTCTAGGGAAAGATAAAGGCTTGGACTGATGATCTCAAGGTAATACGGAGAAGGAAGGGATGAAATGTCCATGGGACACTGTGGGATCACAGCCTAGGGACACTTAGCTCAACGTGGAGTCCGTGGGAGGCTTCCAGAAGAAGATACCTGGTTGGGCAAAAAAGAGTGAAAAAGACTAGATCCAAGGCACAGAGGCAGGCCGTCCAAGGAACTGCAGCAGTTCTCTGTGGTGAACACAAAGAGCAAGCCAGTGGGGAGTGGGCGGAGATGTGGCTTCTCAGGCACAAGGGGGCCCAATCATGAAGGGCCTTGGATGGGAGCCAAAGAGTGTGGCTAGTATTTGCGTGACCCTCTGTAGCTTTACAGCATCCTTTTAAATACATTAGATTATTTGGAAACAACAGCATCAGCCCTCAAGCATTTGTGTCCAAGACTACTAACTGCCTCCTCATTCTAGTCTCGCCTTCTCCCATATTATAAAAAGTCCTTTATTATTAGGAGTAGCAAAAAGTGTAGTTAAAATGTGCACCTCCCAGCCAGTTTTGCAAAGAAAGATGACAGCTGAAGTTGTTGGATAGAATTTCTTGGAAATCGTCTTAACAGCAGCGGATTCAGATAAGAAGTATGCCGTTCATCCATTGCCCCTTTCAGCTTCTTGCTGCCTGGAGTGTAGACATGCTTGCTGGAGCTTCTGCAGTCACTTTGTGACTATGAGGTACCCTATGTATTCTCTAAGCACATCAGAGGAGAAGGATACATGGTTCCTTTATCCATACGACTGTGGAACTGCTACACCAGCCCTGATCTGCCTAATTCAGGACTTGTTTTATGTGAGAAAAAATAATTACTCTCACTTAAGTCACCATCATTTGTTTTCTTTTATTATATTCTAACAACCCTAATTTTGAGTCATCTAACCCATAAATTAACTCTTTAAGCTCATTTTGCAAAGGAGTTTACCAAGGATCTGCAAAATTAAGTGATCATGCAGGGAGTAGTGTCAGGGACGAAACTCAAGCCTAGGGATGCTGGCCCCAAGGCCTGTGCTTTATTTATTGTATCATTTTGTTTTTCAAGGATGTGGTTTCTGCTACCTCCCCATCCCGTTGCCGCACATTTTCAGGGCAGCTGTCGTACAGGTTACAGTTAGTGGCTACCTGTATGGAATTTCTAGTAAGAACTTTGTCCCAGCCTCTACCTGGAATTGGTGTCCTTTGCCTCAATCATCTGGCAGGAGACCCATAAAACATAGGGGCAAGCAGTGACCCTCTCCTTTCCTCTTCCTTGCCGTTAGGGCTCCCTCTGGCTGCTTCCACTGGGTTTTCCTGGCTGTGCAACCAGGCCCTTCTCAGCTGCACGTACAGTATTGTACAGGCATCTGGCTTGCCCCCCCCTTCCTGCTGTGTGCCTCCTGGCTATGTCACTGCTCAATTAGCATCCCCAGCACAGGGTGGTGATGCTCAAATCTGTCAGTTCTGCAACTTGTTGGCATCTCTACAGAGAGCTCAGCAGGAGAGGAGGTTGCTGACTCAAGGCTAAATGGGATTTTCATATCATCTGCAGAGCTCAGTCATCCGCAAGATCCTCATTATTTGCAAGTGGGCCAGATCAGTCAATGGTTTATTGAGCATCTTCACTGACCTTCAGAACTACCACCAGCAGTACCGCCTCCGCCAGCAGATGGGCCAGAGCCACGTGCCTTGTACCGGCCTCACTGGTTCCAGGTGTGGCCAGGTGGTAGCCAGGGCCTTCCGGCGGAGGTGCTTTCAAGCCAACCTGATACTCATCACTCCACACTTTCTCTGACTTTGTGTGCCAGTTTGCCTGCACAGCTGGGCAGAGAAGTGTGTCTGCTTCTTAGCTGTGTATCTAGAGATGGGTGAATAAACTTTCCCCGTAAAGGGCCAGCTAGTAAATGTTTTGGGTTTCATGAGCCATATATGGCCTTGTCTTAACTACTCAACTCTGCCATCATGGCATGCAAGCAGCTGGGACAGTACTAGTATATAAAAGAATGAGTGGGGCTGGACACTGACATTTGAATTTCATATAATTTTTCTTTTGTTGTAAAATATTATCCGTGCTTTGATGTTTTAAAAACTATGTGAGAATATAAAAACTATTCTTAGCTTGTAAGCTGTACAAAATCAGGTCAAAGGCTGGATTTGGCCCACGGGGCCGGGTTTGCCAACCTCTGATCTAGAGGCAGGTTTATACGGTAGTTAAACACATGAGGTGGAGTGTTTTTTTGGTATAAATCCCGATGCCCTCACCAGTCAGGTGTGTCACTTAACAACAGCTATTTCCTCTTTCTAAGGTTCAGTTTCCTCATTGTGAAATGGAGATCGTTCCAGCACACACTGCAGAGGGCTGCTGGTTGACTAAATGAGGTAATTGATGTAATATAGGTAGCCCAGCACACTCTTGCATGTCCACGATGGGCCCAGTGCTGGGAGATCCACAAATGAACCAGACACAGTTGCCCTCTCCAGGGCATGGAGTCTAGCAGGGAGCTGGCGCTGTGCCCCAGCAACTGTCACACACAGGGCACAGTGGTCATAGCTCTAAGAGAGGCACAGCAGGGACAGTCTGTCATCTTGATGTTTGCAGTGCAGCTTCTGGGGTTTTGAAATGCTCAGGGTGTTTGCTCAAAGGAAGAGCAGCCCGCCTGGGACCACCACCCCAGGCCAATCCGTGCACCTCTGTGAGCCCCTGCCGCCCGCCACGGCTCTGGGGCCTTGGGAGTCTAGCTTCCCCGGCAGCCTTGCAGCACCTCTGCTCACGTTCCTCAGCAGCCACAGAGGACACCTCCCGCTTTCCATCGCTGTAATGTAACCCAGTTGAGCTATGGCCAACATCACCTTGTCGCTGGTGAATTTCTATTAAATGGAAGTCATTCTAATACAGTGTGCCCAAGTTGTCAATAAGTCATTTGCAAGTGAGGTACGGTATATGGTAATGGATGCTTTTTTGTGTGTTTGCATTATTTTAACTCCCACTTAAAAACCAATCTTACCCTTACTTCCTTGTAAGATTACTTGTTCTGCCTAAACTGGCCACCAACTAGCATCTTAACTGGGCCAGAGACCATCTAGACTATATTCCTTAGTTGTGGAATTTCTTTAACTCAGCGCTTAAAGGCAGAAGGTAACAAGGCAACTCAGTGTAAATAACTGGAACCTCCATATGGTTTAAATGGCACCCAGTATTCTAAACTGTTTTCTTTTATATAATGTAGAAATCAGACATTGATTTCTGAGACTATGATAATAAATAATGATATTCAGCTGATCTCATCTCCAGAAAGAAATGGTCAATTCCTTAGCAACAGTCAGTCATGTTCCTTTTCCGTTTGTTCCCGGAAGTCTTTCTGGATCTGCATCCCCCGTGCACCCTGTGTGTCCCATGTTGCTGGAGCCAGTGCTGGTCCACGCCAAGCTGATCTCTCACACTCTTGAGTCGGGTCTTCTGTACCAATTGCAGAGCTTTCTCTGTGTCTCTGACCGCACTTCCTCAAGCTGAAACTTTTAACGTGGCGATCTTCCCATTCTTCCTTTTAGCACACCCTCGAGGGGGACCCTTTTCTTCCAATGCACTTGAAACACCTGCTGCAGCTGCCGGCTGCCTGGGAATTACTTCCCTCTTTGTTGCACTGTTAGTTTCTTTCTGCTTTGACCACTCTTTGATGTACCTTCTGCTCTGACAGCAGGAAGGGCTTTTGAGGTTTTTTGAAGTGTGAAAGGAACTTGCAAGTTGGGTGTGACATGGAAAGCTTGCCTGTGCAGGGCCGCTGTGCAAGACAATTCCAGACAGCGCCGCTGTCTTCGTAGTCTATGTGAGTGTTCTGTGCAGTGCACACCTGCATGGCAGTACTCAGCTACCCTGGCCCAGTGGACAGGACTCACTGAGCTGTGATGTGTACTCTGTCTGATGCTGCCTTTTTCCAGGGAAGGTGGGGAGGGTATGAAGGAGGACGAGGAGGATGAAGAGGGAATAGCAGTACTTTTGTGGAGCTTCTTTAGTGCTAGGCGCTCTTCTAAGCACTTTACATATATTAACACGTAATTACTAAACAGGAGATTTTTAAATCATTCATGGTAGTAGACTGGCTCCTTCAATGTTCCCAGTCCCTGTCCTGGACAGTGCAGAACAGGAGGGAGACAGACTCCCTTCCCTCATACAGGTGGCTGCCGAACACATTTTGATGGAACTGCTAAAAAAGCCACCTATGATATCCATGGCAGGACCACAGCAAAGAAAATGGTTAAAATTGTCATCAAACCCACCTCAAAAACCCGCATAGACTACCTGTTGCACGAGATGGTAAATCCAACTTCGCATTTAACGTTCCATCACCAAGCAATGGCCTTTCAGTTCAATTTTAATATTTTCTCTGTAACTCCTTATCTCTGCCCCTTCACACTGAAAAACCAGGCCACTTCCAAGCCTGCACAGAGACTCAGAAATCTCCCTGCTGGGAGCTTCGCTTCAGGCCCTTCCCCTCCACCTTCCTCTCTGCCTGTCCACATTCCTCCTACCTCCAGCCCACCTTTCACCTGCTGTAAGCACAGGCTCCCCTGGTGGAGTGGATTTGAATGCAAATTATCCTACATCATTTTATATGTAACAATGCAATGCTTTGTAGGGTGTGTGTGTGTGTGTAGTCACATATTTCTAATTTTGTCTGCAACCCCCGCCACAGCCCCGGTCTGCTCTCAGCACACCACAGGTGATCAATAAATGCTTTTGAATAAGGAACTGACTCACCGGCAGCACTCAGGCCCCCTCGGCGCAGGCTGTTCAGAGGCATGCAGCCTTCCAAGAAAAGCTGGCTTTCTTGCCTTCCTTCCATAGTGCTGGTGTGAATTCCAGTGCTAGACCTTCAGAGAGAAAACTCAGAAAGGGCCATCCTACCCCTCGTCATTGCGAAGGAAACAGATCCCCAGTGGAGAGGAGCCCTAGGGGCCACTTGGATAAAATTCGCACCTATGTCTACTCATTTTCGTTTAGCAAAATAATTTCCAACCTGAGCTAACACTGAGCACTTACTATATTTTCTATACAGGAGTAAGCAAAAGTAGGTATACAGTTATCCATATAGAAAAGGACATGCAGGTTATGAGCATTACAAAAGCTTTATTGACTCTTGTGTTCCATGTACTCACAACTGTAAACCTACTTTTGCCCACCCCTGTATGTGTGTGTATGTATGTGTGTGTATACACACACACAACAACAACAACGATAACAACAACAACAACCTAGAATAATAGATAACTAATATTCAAAGAAACCTCTCCAAAGAAGGAAATTCTGGAGTTACACCCAGAGAACCCGTTGCTGTCATGATTTTGTAACATTTGGAATCAAAAGCATTTCCCTGTCTAGCCAATCCTTCTGGCGGTAGTGAAGTCATTTCTCTGTTACTTATGTTACATTATGTTCCATGATAATTTTATCTTTTCTCCTTTCCTTCCCAGCCACCCTCAATTACTACATAGACAGCATCTTCCAATGTAGAACATGCCACTCAAGGATTCCCTATGTTTTAGAATCTCCCACCTTCTGGAATGCAGATACTGCATTGGAATGAATGTTGGCCTTGCTAATGTGACTCAGAGGCAGCCATCTGTATCTCTTCTTCATCTGTACAGTGGAGACCATCATACCCCTTGGCAGTGGGGATTGAATGCCGTGATGCCATACATGCGAAAACATTGTCAAAGGGAGCAGTCCCTACACGTGTGCTTGCTTGTTAACCACGGCTGAGACTGGTAGCAGGAGGCGTCTCTCTTCTCTGCTCCCGACTGCTCTTTTGTGTTTCTCTCCCCTCGTGCTCCGTCCCCGAGCCTCCTCCTCTTCACTTTGCTTCCTGGGCAGCTGCTACTGTGAAGACATTGCAGCTCCCATCTGCTTTCAGCATATGGGACCAATACTGTTGCTTCCAAAGTTCTGGTATTTGCTGTTCAGAGCAGGGCGGGTTATTGTGTAGAAAGTGAGGCAGAAAATTGCAGAATGATTTAGCCAGTGTTTGTCAAGTCTTCCTATAGGCATGATGGAATTAATAAATCAATCTCTTTATTTATCATGCATCCATGCATGCATCTGCCAACATTGCCCACTGACAATTTGAGTTTCCACACACACTTATACGAGTTCAGGGAAAATATGGAAAGCACAGAAGACTGGGGCCAAGAGGAAATTAAAGCACAAATATTACTCCCAAGCCATGGTTTTGGCTCTGAGAACCCTGGCAGCCACACAGAAGTGGAAACACTATTGATGAATAAATTTCCCAGTGTCCATGAGGGGACAGTGGCAAGTAAGCAGAATATGGCAGGCAAAGCTTCTCTTGGCATTTAGATCTGAAGAAAAAATTTCAAGCAGGTTCCTATTAAGATCTGGAATATCCTTCATACCAGAGTCTCAGGATTCTGAACCCAACACTCCTTTTAGCACCGGGTGCAGCAGTTAAAGCTTCAGGTAAGGCACACATATGAAAAGGACTGCTGGTTGTAGTTATGGAAACATTGAATGATAACCAAAAGCCCTGGATTTACTTCTGTTGACTTTAGGGCCATGTTATCCACCATTTCATATGAGGATGGTGCAAATGGATGTCAACCGGGAAGCATTCATTCAACTATTGCTGAATGCATTGGTTGCTTGTTATAGAAGTAAATGGCTGGATCAATGTGTTAGGGGCTGATGGTAATGCAGTGCAGTGTTGTGGGCATGAGTTCTGAGGGGAATTGGTCTTCAGCTGCAGATATCACACTTCTGAGTCCTGGGCCTAGATCATCCACAATTACAGGGCAGGGATAGGGAGGTGGGTGGTCTAATAAAAACTCACCTTCACAGCTGAAATCACGCTGTAAGTTGGTCAGCAGTACCATATCCATATGAAAATAGATTGTTTGGGAATAACAGTGACTAATTCACAGGATTTATCTAACAAGCTCTAGATTTTCAACTTGCCCTAATGAGTGTTGGCACAAAATAGGTAGATAAACGCATTGCCATGCAACCCAACAACTTCTCCCGGAAGCTTAGCATGACACAGTTGATTTAAAAATAGCATGATAAAGTTTGTTTGTCATTTTCCTTAGCGTTTATGATTACATGGTGCTTAGAAATCAAAGGGAAGTAATTGATGCTTTAAGTTGCAGACTTGCTCTCCACTAAGTTTTGTAATGGATCGTAGGGGATATGGGAGCACAGACTCAAACGCCTACAGTGTCCAGGCAGGTCATGAAAATGCGTGAAGTGGGCTGCAAATAAAAGAGAATGGTGGCAGCTGGATGGCACGGCAGAGCTTGTATTCATTCAAAAGGTGGCAGGAGCCACTCCCTGGCGCTGATGATCACCACAGAGAAATTCAGACCCAGGGCTAAAACGCTGCACAATTTTCACCAGAAATTCACATTTCCTGTGAGTTGTTTCTGATTTTTAAGACACATGATGGCCAAATTTTTAAATGCCTGTGGATTTAGTCTCTGCTCAGTCATTGTGAGCCTGGTGGACCAGCTATATAAATGTGAAAGAGAAAACGAGAGGAGAACAAAGATGTTGAGCTAAGGAGACACCTGTACATCCATGTACTTAGACAATTATAGATTCACATTATTGAGCAAACTACAGCAGGTGCATTTTGATTTCTTAAAAATTAAGACGATCAAATTCTTGTAAGGCAGCACACTATGTAGCTATTGCTGTTAAATCGTGTTTGGACTTTCTTCAAAGCTTCACAGGCCTCAGCCCACTGGTCGTGAGTAGGAGGAGGCCTGGGAGGCAGCGTCCTTGCTGTGCGGGGTGTGTCTGAGGCTGGTTGAGCACCAACAGGCCGGGAGTGGGGCCTCCGTGCCTCCGGGACTCCTCTCTGCCCACAGCGTTCCTGCAGCCTGACCCCGTCTAACCCCCCAGCCTTGGGGACCGGCGCCTCTCGGGTCCCGCCGCCCAGGAAGCCGCATCCAGAACAGGTGTTAACCTCAAGGTTGATGCTCAACATACAAGAATTCAAAGGTAGAGGGTAGGAACCAAGATGGCGGCATAGGTTAACGCCGGAGTTTGCTGCTTTGAACAACTACTTCAAAAGTGAAACCAAAAAACGGAAGGGACATCACCCAGAACCACAGGAACGCTGGCTGAGTGGAAGTCCTACAACTAGGAGGAAAGAGAAACGCACACGGACACTCAGAGGAGGCGCAGTGCTGAAGTCAAATTCTGAGGTGCGGAGTGCGTGGAGCGGGCTGGCGGCGGAGGGCGCGGTTGGCGTTTTCAATCGGGAGGGAGTCGCAGACTCTGAGCACCAGATCCGGGCGAGTCTTTAGGGACCCAGACTCAAACGGGAGAAGCGGGACTGTGGCTTTGGTCAGAGTGAGTGCAGCTTTCTCTCCGAGCTTTGCAGCGGGTGCTGGGACTCAGAGAGGCAGAGCCCCTGGGGACAGGACTGAGAGCCGCCATAACTGCTCTCTCTGGCCCACCCTGTTGATCCTGTTCGACCCGCCCTGCCCAAGCCCTGCACAGAGGCATTTGCCGGATAGCCTCAGGCAAAGGCTAGATTAGCACCTCCCTAGAGGACAGAAGTTCTCTCACTGCTGACACAGCTGATTCTCATAGCCACTTGGTCTGGAGGTCAAACCCTCCCTGGAATTAGCTACAACAATCAAGATTTAACTATAAGACTGCGAACAAAGACTACTAGGGGGTGCACCAAGGAAGCATAGCAAAATGCGGAGACAAAGAAACAGGACAAAATTGTCAAAGGAAGATATAGAGTCAGAACCACACTTTTAAGGTCTCTCAAGAACTGTTTAGAAGCTGCCAATAAACTTAATGAGATCTACACGAAAACTAATAAGACCCTTGATCTTATATTGGGGAACCAACTAGAAAGTAAGCATACACGGACTGAAATAACGAATATTATACAGACTCCCGACAGCAGACCAGAGGAGCGCAAGAATCAAGTCAATGATTTGAAATGCGAGGAAGCAAAAAACACCCAACCAGAAAAGCAAAATGAAAAAAGAATCCAAAAATGAGAGGATAGTGTAAGGAGCCTCTGGGACAGCTTCAAGCGTACCAACATCAGAATTATAGGGGTGCCAGAAGATGAGAGAGAGCAAGATATTGAAAACCTATTTGAAGAAATAATTACAGAAAACTTCCCCCACCTGGTGAAAGAAATGGACTTACAGGTCCAAGAAGCTCGGAGAATCCCAAACAAAAGGAATCCAAAGAGGACCACACCAAGACACATCATAATTAAAATGCCAAGAGCAAAAGATAAAGAATCTTAAAAACAGCAAGAGAAAGAAACTCAGTTACCTACAAGGGAATACCCATACGACTGTCAGCTGATTTCTCAACAGAAACTTTGCAGGCCAGAAGGGAGTGGCAAGAAATATTCAAAGTGATGAATACCAAGAACCTACAACCAAGATTACTTTATCCAGCAAAGCTATCATTCAGAATTGAAGGTCAGATAAAGAGCTTCACAGATAAGGAAAAGCTAAAGGAGTTCATCACCACCAAACCAGGATTATATGAAATGCTGAAAGGTATCCTTTAAGAAGAGGAAGAGGAAGAAAAAGGTAAAGATACACATTATGAACAACAAATATGCATCTATCAACAAGTGAATCTAAGAATCAAGTGAATAAATAATCTGATGAACAGAATGAACTGGTGATTATAATAGAATCAGGGACATAGAAAGGGAATGGACTGACTATTCTTGGGGGGGAAAGGGGTGTGGGAGATGTGGGAAGAGACTGGACAAAAATCGTGCACCTATGGATGAGGACAGTGGGTGGGGAGTGAGGGTGGAGGGTGGGGCGGGAACTGGGAGGAGGGGAGTTATGGGGGGGAAAAAAAAGAGGAACAAATGTAATAATCTGAACAATAAAGATTTAATTAAAAAAATAAAAAAAATAAATCCGTGTTTGAGTGGGAAGGGAGCTAGTTCTTAAAAGTGTATTGCAAACCAAAAGATGCTACTTGTCATCTGAAGTGATCTTTTTATATGACTTGAAATCTCAAGTCTGCCAGGTACAAAGTACAGTCTTTCTTTTGCTTTGCAACACGTACAGAATTTCTCAACTGAGTTATAAGTATTTTTGTCTTACTCGTTTTCAGTTCATATACTAGTATAAAGAGGAAGGCCCAGACAGATTTCTGTATCTATTATGCCACATTTTCACTTGGCAAAATGAAGTGTCCAGACATTATGTACTGACAGTACAGGTTTCTAGTTCAGTTTTTTAAAATTAATGTTATGTTGTATTAATGCTTACCCGAAGTTAGGGTGTGTTTTGGAAATGTAGGGAGTCGGGCATAGACAGCCATGGAAACATTGATTTAAGCTGTTAAACGACATTTTAAAAACTCTGTAAATCTAATCAGATTGGAAACCTGCCACCTGTTTGGTGTTCACCTGTGCTGCTTTGCTTGCTGGGAGGCATGCAGAGGCCTTGGGAAGCCACGAGCACTAATTGAATAGTGGCTTATGCTGCCACATAAACAAATTAGTCCCTCTGTGAATATATGTTAAGTGCTCCAGAAGGTGCATTCTGGCTTCACTTAATGAACTGAGACACCATTTGTCTTTCTACAAGACTGGTGACCTTCAAGGGCCAGGTGGCTTTGTGGCATTCAGTCTTGATCCTAAGTGATGTAAGCACTGGAGGGTCTTCACTCTAATAGTTTTAAAACACAATTGTAGAAATGAGCCCAAATGCAAATTGGCTGATTCACCTCTAGAGTAAAGTATTGTGTAGATCAACTGAATCAATAAGTAAATAACCACTTGAAGCAAGTACCACATAAAAGTTGTAAAACCAAAAATCAAATCAAATCAAAACCAAACACAAACCTCTCAGAATACTGGCAATGAGTCAGAGGGGGGAAAATAATGTTGTATAAAGAGAGGGAATTTCTGTTCAAGTCAAGGCTATCTATACAAAATAGCTCAAGTTCAAAAGGGGAAGGAAATGTCTCATGGCATTTGAGGAGTAGAGAGTCCCAGAACCATTGTGGGGAAGCCTATATCCATGGTCTCCCCCATCTGCATCTTTTTTTAATCCTGCCCTCACCCTCACCCCCTGTTGTCTGCGTCCATTGCTTATGCTTATATGCATGCATACAAGTCCTTTGGTTGATCTCTCCCCCTTACCCCCACCCGCCCCTACCTTCCCTCTGAGGTTTGAGCATCTGATCGATGCTTCTCTGTCTCTGGATCTGTTTTTGTTCGTTGGTCTATATTGTTCATTATATTCCACAAATGAGTGAGGTCAGGTGATATTTATCTTTCTCTGACTTATTTATTTCACTTAGCATAAAGTTGTACCCATCTGCATCTTTCTTTCTCATCTCTCTCTCAGGTGCCTCTTCCTCTTGTATTTGACCTAGCATGCTCCCTCCCCCAAGACTGCATTTCTTTATAGCTAGGATGACTCAGTTATTTGTCATCCAAAACAGGTCTCTTTTGAGTGTGAAAGGGAACACAGTCAATAATTTCTCCAGGATAGCAGGCATAAATTGGGCAAAATAAAAAGTAGATTCACACACACCCCTTTCGAGCCCTAGAACCCGTCTCTGTTCATTATAGTGCCTGGGTTTTCTGGTTCAGGCTCTGCTACCCTTTGATCAGTGCTCATCCTTACTCACCTACTGGATGGAATATAGGGTCAAATTGTATAAACAGGAGCTGTGAGCAGGGCCAAATACTCTTAGGGAGTGTGGACAGGAAAATAAAGCTGGTGATTTTGGCAGTGCCAGAGATTCAACATGTTACGGAACCAGAAATGTTAGATCAATGGCTTTGTAGTGGTCTTTCACAGTAACAGCCTGCTGCCCGGAGCAAAACCTGGATTTAGGCTGGCCCAAGCTCAGATGTCAGAAGCCAAGAATCTGAATGTCTGTTTCCCATGCCTCACTATCCCCTGAAGCACAGTTTTTCCGACTCTCACTTCCCCTGTTTCACCTTCATCTATAATGTTTCTACCTCTTGTTCAAGGGTGGTCAGCTATGGGTTGGCCTGTCTTTAATCTACTCACCTGCCGGGGTCCAACCCCAGCGGGTCCAGGGGTCCC